>NC_133662.1:265814279-266114279 GCF_037893015.1 Macrotis lagotis | reverse complement strand
ATTTCTGACATTCTAATCATGAGATTTGTTAAAATTAGCTAAAACTCCTTGAAAAATGCCAAAAGACAAAAAACATGTTCATTGAGCTCTGATCACTAATATCAGTTAAGGAATCCAAGATTGAGAAAGATGAATTTATTTTTTTTCCATGATCACATAATTAATAAATGTCAGACCTAAGATTCAAGCCTGTTTTCTTTTTCTCAGTTAAGAGGATGGTTAGAAAAGAGGGCCATGGCATCTCTGCTTTTCTTTTTTGGACAGTCTCCATTTTTCCATATTTTTGCTGACAGTTTTTCCTAGTAAAATTAGAGTGAGGAAGGAAAGGCAAATAAATGAAATAGAAACTGTTCTCTATTTACATTCAAACATCATTTCAGCCTTCATAGCAGAAATACACATAGAAATGAACCACCTTCCATACTTGAAAGGACAATCAGTGTTTGGACTATAATCTCAAAGTGATTATTTTCAAATGAAGAGTGGTAATTGCCCTCAAGATAGTTGTAACTTTATCCAGTATAAGACTTAGTTTTCTGTCCATAGATGGTAGATGTAATTCAGGAGGAGAAGAAAATTATTGTCATTTCAAGTAGACATGCTATTAAATTTACAAATAGTAAGAGCGAAGATGAGTTTTCCTTCTGTCATGTCAAACACATTGGAGAGCATCTGGATTGTGACAGATGGAACGTTCCTAGTGAGTGATTTGGTCAATTTTGACTTCATTGGATCACTTTGAACTTCAGCTTTATCAGTATGGCAATCTCTTGTATTGGTCTATTACATATAGTAATTTTTTCATACTCTATCCTAAATTACCTAGCTTGGTAAACTGAGATACAAGGATTCATTTGGTACCTGACCAGTGTTTCTTTCCAGTGCCTGGTTTGCATCCTGTTCTACCTCCTTAAAATTATCAAGTTTTGCCAATCCATCTTACTTGGCTAAAATAGAAAGCTAAAAATATGGTCCTTAGGATTGTCTCTACTGTCCTGTTTCCTGCCAGTCCTTTCCTTATAGAGACACAGCCAGGAGCTGCAGATTGATGTCACAAGTTTTAGAAATCACAACAAAGAGGCCCACAAAAATCAATGACATCCTTCTTTCTACTATACCATCTAAGAATCATCAAAATGATGTCAATCTACTCTGTAGTGGAAAACAAGGTGGCTGCCATGTTTACAGAGATGATCATGGCTTTCCATCACTTGACCCACTTCATTCTTTGAATCCCTGAGGAAGCAGTTAAGAGCTTTCTTCAAAAGTCCTGGGAAATTCTTTTGAAAAGTTCATTAGTTTTCATTCCTCCCAATTATATGTTTAAACAATTTTCAACATTTGTTTTTTTAATTTTTAATTTTTTCATATTTTTTTTAAGTTTTGTGTTTCAAAGTCTAAGTGCCTCTAAAAGTTCTCCTCAAATAAGGTGTCTGATTCCTATGTCAAAATTAGTCAAGATTCTTAAAAGTTATAACAGCAGAGATAGAAATATTTATTATTTTCACTTAGCAAAACAGAGTTCAAAGACCATAAGCGATTAATCATAGAGAGGTAGATTCAAATCCATTATTCCAATATGCTATCACATAGGTTAAATTACATCTAAATGAATACCATGGTCAGAAAGGTGATAATTTGCAGCTATATTTCTTCTTCTATAATCTCTACCTTAAACCGCATGTAGGTCTCTTCTGTAGAGAAGTAAATCTGAACAAGAAAGTTGAAAATGATTGAAATAGAAGCTGACCTTTATTTACAACTTTACAAAGTTTTGCTCAGTCTCTCATTAGGGAGAAACTAGGAAATAAACAATCAGTGTTTGGAATGAAGCTGAAAGAGAAATGTGGGCAAAATTGTCTTTGAAAATTACAAAAGTCCTTTAATAACTCCAAAATTCTCTCTGACACAATCATTATTTTAATAGCCTTCCAAGTTTGCTGAATAGCTGGAGTACTGGAATAGTGGTCTCCAAAGAATATAAAGACACTTGCTAATTCTATGTAGATTTTAACACAACCACAAAATTACAAAGAATGAGATTTTAAACAAAAGGGCAATAGACTATTTACCTGGCAAGTATAAGAACAAACATTAGATTTCACATGTATGCCTTTGATATTCTAGTATCAGGAGGAAATTACAAAGGCTATCAGTTCAGTGGAATTTGTAACATTTTGGGGGAAAAAATGAACCAGATTTACAGTGGATGTGTGGGCCTGGTTATATTGTGATATGCATTGTTGGAGGGAACATCTATATTGGTGAGAGAAAAGATATACTAAGTATCTGTATAAAAAATATGACTAATTTATTTTGTGCCTTTTTGCTTTTATTTGTTAATTTTTATGACTTAGAATGTCATCAATCTTTAAAAGCTTATGAACAATACTGAAAAACAAATATGCTCCTTAAGATTGCTATTTAGTGGGGTGGCTAGGTGGTGTAGTGGATAAAGCACTGGCCTTAGGGTCAGGAGTACCTGGGTTCAAATCCGGTCTCAGACACTTAATAATTATCTAGCTGTGTGGCCTTGGGCAAGCCACTTAACCCCAAAAACCTACAAAAATTATTGCTATATAGTAATCCAAAGGTTTATCCAATCTTGTTTTTCTAATGTTCAGTTTAGTTACTTAGGTTTTTTTCCTGTTTACCTTTTTGTCAGATTTATATAAGTCTAAAAATAATATGCTGATATTCTGAAAAATGTCATCCTTACTAAGCTGTTTTCATTGAAACTAATTTATTTTGTTTTTAAACTTTTAGACAGCATGTTATGCAAAACATGCATACTTTTAAAATTACCCATAGTATATTTAATTACAATGAGGTTTCTTTGATCATTTCTCTTGATTGTATCAACTTTAATTATCACTTTATTAAATACCAAGACTATTACTCTTATTTTTTTTTATATTTGGAAGGAATACAATATAAATTCTATTCCACTTTCTCTTTTAAGTCTCTAGGAATACATGGGTCTCTTAAAAATATTTCTTTGGCAAATTCCTGGGATTGCCTTTCTCATCCATGCTGGCACCTGCCAACTTTTTTCTGATAATGGTATAATGGCTAAATTTGGTGTTTGGGGATCAATAATAATAGATATCTCATGTATTTTTTCATTTGGTTTTCACCTTGTTCTTCTTTTACCACTGACTCTTTGGTTTATGTCTTTCCCATTCTCTTTCTCAGAGTGTACACTACTACGTAAAGATGACTAGCACCCATCTGAACTATTGACTTCCCTCCTAATTTCTTTTTTTCCTTATTTTTAATCCTCTTAATCGCTCTGATTTTCTGATTTTTTCATTTTCTTTTCTGTTAGTACTGAATAACTATTTTCTTCTGTAATTTTCATTTTTTAAAATTAATGAACAGATACGTTGTAATAGCAAAACCTAGAGATTAAAGAGATGCCCATCGATTAAGGAATAACAACACAAATTGTGGCATATAACTAGAATTTATACAGAGCTTTTCATGTGCATTTCATTTGATCAAGAACAACCCTGCAAGCTAAGTGATATTATTGTTCCCAATTAACAAATGAGGCAATTGAGGTGGAAAAAGATTAGGTCATTTGGGTAGGATTTGAACCTAGGTCTTCCTGATGCCAAAATTTGGGAAGGCTTATAAGAGATGATGCTAGGTGAAATAATCAGAACCCAGAGGACAATTTATACAGTGGCCATGACATTGTAAGCAAGGCAGTCTTCAAAGTTTGAGAACTCTAATCAATGCAATGACCATCTAGAGAACTCTAGAGATGAAGTCTACTAGGCATCTACTGATTGAGAGGTGATGGACTCAGGGTGAAGACTGAGATAGCTTTTTTGTTTTTTGATTTTGTTTACAGAGAACCCACATAGAGATTCTTTAACTTCATTGGCAATTTTCTTTTTTCTTTTCTTTTTAATCAATTTGGGAGGGGGATTTGAAAATTATGATGACCTATTAGTCTACCTAATAAAGAAAAAATTAATAAAATAGGAGTGCTGAAGTATTTTATCAATGTATAGAAGAGAATTAAGAAACATTTTGATGAGGTTGAAAGAAGTGCTGTATGTCCAGGTACCTAACCTGGGGGCACTTTGCTGAACTCACCTTCCAAATTGAATTTGAGTTATTAATGGTTTGTTCTTGAGTCCAGCAATTCAGCCAGCTACAAATCAATTAAATTGTGCTACTGAAATAGTAGGCCTTGTTTTTAGCAAAGCATTTAATTATACATCTGATCTTTTCTTTGTGGAAAAGATAGAAAAACACATTTCAGATGATAAAACAATTTATCATATATAGATATGTTATATATCTATATATAGATTCAGAAATTTGATGATCACATAATAAGACAAAGATACATATGAGACATAATTTTTAAGGAATAAATGATATCAGGCTAGAAGCAGATAGAGATAAGATGACTCTTGATTGGAGGGTAGAGGGTGGACATTGGAGAGATTCTTGTAGACCCTCCATTTAAGGAAGGGTGTTAGGGCAACTACCTTATACTTTCCCATTTGTATGCTATCCTGAACTTCAGCATTGTTCCTAAAAACTCATGTTCCTACAAGATCATATAAACTCTGAAACTCAAAGCTTCTTAATATTTCCTGTCTCTGGTGTTCTTACCTCCCCTCTGAAGGAAGAATATGGAAGACAGATTTCAGAAAGTTCCTTTCAGTTCACTTATTTAATGAGGGAGTCTAGGGTGACTATTTCAAAATTTTCCAACCAACTATAGGACTTCATCAAGACTTCCCCTCAGGGTACCCTCTGGCTTCAGAGCAACACTCTATCATTGTACTACCTAGCTGCCCTAATACAGTTCCATGGATTTAAGGAAGCATTTCAGAAATATTTGTGAACTCTTTGATTTCAAGGCAAATTAGACTGAGGAACAAAGTTGCAAAGCAATGAGATGGGAGCTAGGTTTCATTTGCATCTAAATAAATAGTAATGCCATCCGTCACTTAGGAGTACCATGGAAATTTACTTTCTAGTTATACTGAGAGGACATGCTCAGAGTCTGAATTAAACTATTAAGCTGAGTTCTTATCAAAAGAAGGGCTATGGTTTTCTTGAAGGTAGCTGTAGTCTCATTCCAGAGCAGTATTGGATACCTTTTGACCAACAAGGGAAAACTGTGATTAAGAGGAAAAACAAAATTGTTGTTTCAGTAGATATATGCTTCCTCTTGGTTAGAAATTCAATCACCAAGAGCAATAGTAAAGGGGTAGTATTTTCTCTCTGTAGACAGGCCAATTGTCATGGAAAGCATCTGTGCCATTATATCATCTGCAGAATTATTCACTGGGGTCTTGGTCAATGTCTTCATTGGACTAGTGAATTCCATTGATTGGGTCAAGACTAGGAGACTGTCCACATTGGATTTCATCATCACAGGTTTGGCCATATCCAGGATCATTCTTCTTTGGACATTAATACCTACAACTTTTTTTAATAGGTTTCTATTTCCATAAAAACATTGATAATAAGTTAAGATTTACTAATACCTTTTGGTATGTATGTAGCCTGTCAAATGTTTGGTTTGATACCTGTTTCAATGTCTTCTTATTCCTGAAGATCGCCAATTTCTCCCATCCTGTGTTCCTCTGGCTGAAGTGGAGGGTTGACAAAGTGGTCCTCAAGGTATTGATGGGATGCTTGATCATTTCTTTGCTTATTTGCCTTCCAATGACAGAGGTAATGACTTCAATTTATTTTGATCAAAGAAATAAAGTGAATATGACTGGAAAAATTCAATTAAGTAGTATCAGCTACATTTTCCCTCTAATATACTTCTGTCTAGGGTGTTTTCCTCCTTTCACTCTATGTCTGATCGTTTGTTTCCTGTTAGTCCTATCATTATGGAGGCACACCCAGAATCTACAATTCCGTGTTACAAGCTCCAAAGACCCCAGAACAGAGGCCTATGTGAAGGCCATGAAATTTATGGTTGTCTTCCTGTTCCTCTTTGTGTTATATCATGTGTCTATCTTCATAGCAATTTTAAGCTTTTCTGTATTTAGCAACAAGCTGGGTACAATGTTTGTGATGATAATCATAGCCATATACCCTTTGGCTCACTCCATCATTCTGATTCTGGGAAACAACAAACTGAGGCAGGCCTCACTGAGGTTACTGCAGAAACTCAAACTCTACCTCAGAAATCCTGGAAAACTCTTCGGAACATAAACTGAATGCTAAATAAAAGTGGCTTTTTGAGGGCAGAGAAAACCATCATGGAATATTTGAAAATTTAAGAAATTTATCTAGTTTTTTTCTTTTTGATCATTATTGTGGATTCCAAAATTTGGGCTACTCACATCTAAAATACTTCACCCTTCATATGCAAACAATTTCATTGTTATAAAGCAGCAGAAAAAATATGGAAGAAAAACTGAAACAATAAATTTGTGAAAAAACCCAAAGACTTTCAGAGAAAATATTGAGGAGAAACATAGTGTTCTGAGAAACAGAGAGAACTGCTCTGCAGAAAAGTGTAGGAAGGAGAATGACTAAAATAATTATGGTTTCTTGGCTGTGTGGTCCATCACTTTATTTGTTTTGTGATTTTCTTTGGAGGTAGAGAAGATTATAACTGACAAAATTATAGCTGTTTGGAGACTATAGAAAGATTATGTAAAAAACAGGATTCATAATTGACAGAGATTTCTTGAATTTTATGATATAAAATAAAGAGACCCTGAATCAGGGATCTGGAAAATGTAAAAAAGCCAGAGAATTTATGAAAAGAAGTTACTGAAGATGGAAGAAGAACGAAGAGGGTGAATTGATCTTAACGAGGATGACAAGGAACCAGGTTCGAAGACATAGATGAGGTGCATCTGACCCAGCTGACTCTCCACCTTCTGCTAAGACATTGTTGATTGAAAGAGGAGCCTTGGTTTGGTGATTGCTGAAAGGTTGGAGCAGTTGCTATCAGCCACTTCACTGGGAACTGAATGCTGCTGTTTGTTGGGTTTATTGTATTCTTAACAGTTTGAGAGAGGGGGAAACCTGGAAGGGCCAGTATTTTTCTCTTTGGACCTTTCTGGTTTGAAAGGGGAAAACATGGGAAAGATGAAATTTCAGCTATGAGCTTCACTTTTCTGTGAGAAGCAGCTTAGAAGTGATTATACAAAGTAGAATTCACTGATCTGCAGTACTTGACAGATCTCTGGCCTAAGGAAATTGCTTGTCACTAATTGCAATAGTTAAATCCCTTCTCAGTGAATGAAATGGACTCACCACTACTTTATCCATTTAAAATCAGGAAAGAATTAAACCACAATATGAAAGAGAAGGGGGGGAAAGTAGAAGAAGAGTGGATTTATGAAGTGTACATTGTTCCAAAAGGGAACCAAGGCATCAAGGCCAGAATTATGAGTTATTGTGGGAACATAAGTTTCCCCTTTCTTGGACTTTATTCTAGATATGTCTAAGTGTCTACCCACACTATTATGAATGTATGGGTAAGGGTGACCCAGGCTATGGATAACTGGATAACTGTGATCTTTTGATTATTTCTTCTTTTAATTTCTATTGAACATAAGCTGTAATTATTTCTATACTTGCATTCTAGTAGGAAAATATTATGTTTATTCTTGCTTCTTTATTGTATAGTAAATGTTTCATGTATAAGACTTAATAGTGGGGAGCCCAGTGGGGCAAAGCCAAGATGGCAGAGTAAAAATAGGAACTCACCTGAGCTCTCCCCCCAAAACCCTCCTAAATACTTTTAAAGACTCTATATTCTAGAAGGGTAGTACTCCCCCCCAAAAGATGGAATGAAATAATTTCCTAGATCAAGACATCTAAGGTCAACAGAAAAGTTTTGTTACACCAGGGTGCAGCAGTTCAATTTTGGCTGTACTGCTGCTACTACTACTCTTGTCCACACCGATAAACCAAGTGATTGGTGGCATGAGTTTCACAATTATATTTATTATTATAATTAAAGGCATGCTGTGTAAGGCCATCCTTCTCATTTGCCTTTACCAGAATCATTCCACCCTGTGGTTTGATTCATAGGAAACAGGACTAAGGGACTTGGTCTGATTGTTGCAGGAGTGTCTTGGCCTTAAATTGGTTTTGTTTCCTCCATGGTGCAGCATTGATGCAAGACAGCACCAACTTGTGATATCTGGCAACAGAATTCAACTGCTATATCTTAACTCATCTCTTGATGGAGTAATCATCAGCATGTCCTTTCCTCTCAGATCTTCCCCCTTAGAGCTTCTCATCAGTATGACACAACAGAATGCAACAATCTGAAACAACCTGAGAATTTCAAAGGCCTAAAGGAAGGATTCCACAAGTTGAGAATGGGTCCATTGGTTCTGAGAGATAGGAAAATGCCATTCCAAAGGGTTAGGAGATGACTTCCAGTGCCCTTCCTCAATCAACTGGAAGTTGGATTAAGGTCCCCATATCTGGAGTGGCAGAGATGGGCACCTTGAGGTGTTTAGTATGGTAATATGGCTGATCCCAGAAAAACTGGTGGAAGTCCCAGGGAGAGTTACCTTTTGGGCCACTCTGGAATGGATTTGTCCCAAAGAAGAGACCTGATTCTTGGAAAGTATGATGGTTCCAGTGGAGTTCAGTGAACTTGAGCTTTGGGGAGTTCACTGAGCAGAGAAGCACAGACTTATAAGAATCAAGAAGACATTGCCCTAGTGTTTAAGTTATTGCCCATCTTGTCAGATTAATGGATGTATCAGCACAGACTGGGTTCCAGAAAACCAGAAACAGACCTTGGGATAACTGAATTAGTGGCACTGGGTGGTCTCCAGACAACTCAGCCCATAGATGGTAAGGAGATTGGATGATGACTCAAGGAGATTTGCAGGGATCCCATCGTGGGCACCAGGAGCAGGACTCTGGTGCATTGCCTATACTTGGATCTAAATCACAGTCCTAGTTCTTAGTACCAGAGTGAGGAGGAGCACTAGCCCAACAGAACTTGCAGTTGCAGGGGAGCAAGGATCCTCGATCACAATTTCAGGGTTGAAAAGTGTCCCTATTCACTCACAAACCAATTTATAGTAAGAATAGTAAACACACCTCTCCCCAAATCATACTACTCTGGAAGAACAAAAACAAAACTTAGAGAACTACCTCTGAAACTTAGGATAGCACCTCTCCACTTGGGAAACAGTCCCTCAAGTATAGAGCTAAAAGTCAAAAAATGGATTGAAGAATGAGTAAAACACAGAAAAAATAATTCTGACTATAGACAGTTACTATAATGATAAGGAAGATCAAAACACTTACTCAGAAGACAACAAAGTCAAAATTCCTATATCCAAAGTCTTAAAGAAAAATATAAAATGATATTGGGCCACAGAAGAGCTCAAAGAGCTCAAAAAGCTCAAAAAAAAAAGAGCTCAAAAAGAATTTTCAAAGTCAAGTTAGAGGAGTGAAGGAAAAATTGTGAAGAGTGACACAATAAAATAATGAAAAAAGAATGAATAGTTTGGTAAAGAAAGAACCAAAAAAGGTGAAAAAAATAACATGCTTTAAAACGGAATATGCCAAATAATAAAAGAGGTACAAAAATACAATGAAGAGAAAAGTGCCTTAGAAAACAGAATTGATCAAATACAAAAGGATATGCAAAAATTCACTGAAAAGAACTCTTTAAAAGGTAAAATTCGGGGGCAGCTAGGTGGCGCAGTGGGTAGAGCACCAGCCTTGGAGTCAGGAGTACCTGAGTTCAAATGGGACCTAACCATGTGGCCTTGGGCAAGCCACTTAACCCTATTGCCTTGAAAAATCTAAAAAGAAGAAAAGTAAAATTGGCCAAATAGAAAGGAAAAAAATCACTGAAGAAAATTGCTTAAAAGTTAAAATTGACCAAATACAAACTAATGACTTCATAAGGCATTAAAAAGTAATCAGACAGAATCAAAAAAATGAAAAAAACGAAAATGTGAACTGTTTCATTCATAGGTAACACAAATGATCTGGAAAAAAGATGGAAAAGAGATAATTTAGGAATTATTGGACTTCCTGAAAGTCATAATAAAAAAGAGTACAGTCATCATTTTTCAAGAAATTATCAAGGAAAATTTCCCTGATATTCTAGAACCAGTGGGTAAATAGAAATTGAAAGACTCCATTGATCACCTCCTGAAAGAAATTTCAAAATGAAAACTCCCAAGGATGTTATAGCCAAAATCCAGAGCTTCCAGGTCAAGGAGAAAACATTGCAGGCATCAAGAAAGAAATAATTCAAATATTGTTGGGTCACAGTAATTTGGTAGCTTTCACATTAAGGAATAGAAGAGTTTGAAATATGATATTCCAGAGGGTAAAGGAGCTAGAATTATAACCAAGAATTACTCACTCAGCAAAACTGAGTATAATCTTTTTAGGGAAAAATGAATATTTAATGAAATTGATGACTTTCAAGCATTCTTGATAAAAAATCAGAGTTGAATAGAAAACTTGATATTCAAATGCAAAACTCAAGGGAAGCATAGGATAATGATACTTATGACTCTTAAGAAATTCTTCATTATTAGGGTAATTAAAATGATAGATCACATGGATGTGAGTTGACTAAGATGGGAGGAGTTCTAAAAAATAATAATAAAAAAGGTATGAGAAATATAAATGCATTCAGAGAAGAGGAAAAAGGTAAAATGTACTAAATTATCTATCTCACATAATTTTTGATATGACAATCTGGTTTATCTCTTTTTAATTAAAATGAATAAATTATCTATTTTATTGTTTTTTTCATGAAACATTCATTTAGTTTTAAATAGTCTAAATAATTTTCTTATTTTCAATTTCAGTTATTTCTCCCTTGATTTTCAGGATTTCCTATTTGAAAGGGATCTTTAACATCCCCAGGACCAGATGATTCACAAGTGAATTCTAGAAAACATTTAAGGGACAATTCATTCCAACACTATATAAACTATTTGGGGAAATAAATAAAAGAGTCCTTCCAAATTTCTTTTATGACACAAATATGGTGCTGATATGTAAACCAAAAGAGCTGAAACAAGGAAAACTACAGATTAATTTCCCTAATGAAAATTGGCTGAAAATTTTAAAATTAAAACTCTATCAAGGTGATTACAGTAATATATCATAAATAGAATGCACTATGACTTCATGGGATTTATATCTGGAATTAAGCTGACTCAAGATTAGGAGAAATATTAGCATAATTGACCATATCAGTAATAAAATTGATAGAAATTATGTGATTACCTAAAATGATGTAGGAAAAAACTTTTGACAAAATTCAACATCTTTCCTATTAAAAACTCCATAGTGCCTAGGTATAAATGGCGTTTTCTTTAAAATGATAAGCAGGATATCTAAACCCATCAGCAAGCACTATGTGTAATAGGGATGAGGTAGAAACCTTTCCAGTCTGATGGAGGTTGAAGGAAGAACGCCTGTTATCAAAACTATCACTTTATAATCATGCTAGGAATGCTTGCTATACAAATAAGAGAAGAAAAAGAATCTGAAAGAATAGATAGGCAAGATAAACAAAAATATCACTCTTATACAAAGATATCGCTCTTTACAGATAATCTGATGGTATGCTTGGAGAATCCTAAAGAATCAATTGAAAAATTGCTTGAAATAGTTACCAACTTTAGCAATGCTGCCAAATAGAAAAGAAACCTTCATGAGACATCAGTAGTTCTATATATTACCACCAAATTTCAGTAACAAGAGATAGTGTCCCAATTTTCCCACATCCCTTCCAACATCTGCTATTTTCCTTTTCTATCATATTAACCAACTCGGTAGATGTGAAGTAGTACCTTAGAGTTGTTTTAATTTGTAATTGTCTAATCAATAAAGATTTAGAATTTTTTTTAACATGAGTATAGAGACCTTTGATTTCTTCATTTGAAAACTGCTTGTTCATATTTTTGACCATAAAATATTTGGGAAATGAAATATATTCTCATTCACTTGACTCTGCTTCCAATATATTTGAGAAATGAAGCCTATCAGAGAAAGTTGCTGAAAAATTTCTCTCCTAGATTTGTTTTCATTCTAACCTTTTTTTCATTTTAATTTTTAATCACATTTTCCCATTTATGATATTGGTAATTTGTTTTTCTACTTTCTAGTTTTAAATGAAATTCCACTTTTATTTTATTATTGAGTTCATCCCTTTTACACTCACAGTTATGATTACTGTTTATTCTGCCTTCAATCTTTTCCCTTTTTCTTTCTGTCTATCCTTTCATTCTGTCTCTCCTCAAGTGTTTTGTTTTTGACCACTGTCTCCCCCCCCAAATAACTTTCCCTGCATCTTTCCTCCTTCTTTTATCCCCATTCCCTCCTTTTCCTTATAGGTTAAGATTGATTTCTATACCCAACTGAGGGTATGTGTTATTCCCTTCTTCAGACAATTCTGATTTTGTTCAAATATTGTCCACTCCCCAAATTCCCCTCTCCTGAAAAGTATTTTCCTAACTCTTTTATGTGGGCTAATTTGTCCTATTCTATGTCTACCATTTCCCTTCTCCCAGTGAATCCCTTTTCCTCACTCCTTAATTTTTTTATCATCCTATCATAGTCAATTTCACTCTTAGCATCTCTATGTGTGTAAAATAAATATCTTCTAATTTCTCTAAAAATGATAAAATTCTTAGCAGTTACACATAGCTTTTTCATGTCGGAATGTGAATTATTTAAATTTATTGGATCTCTTTAGATTTTGCTTTCCTTTTTATGCTTTGTTTTATATATACATATACATATACATACATATATATATATATATATATATATGTATACACACACACACATATTGTTCAGCTCTGGCCTTTTCATTAGGAAATCCCTAAAGTCTTCAGTTTTATTGTGCCTTTTTTCCCTTCTCAAAGATTATACTCAGCTTTTCTGGGTAGATAATGCTGGCTCTTTTGTCTTTTGGAATATAATATTCCAAGTCCTTCAATCCTTTAATGTGGATGCTACCAAATGTCTTGTTATCCTAACTGAAGATTCATGATATTTGAATTATTTCTTTATGGATATTAATAATATTTGCTCCTTGACCTGGGAATTCTGGGATTTGAATACAATATTCTTGGAAGTTTTCATTTTGGGATCTCTTTCATCATGGTCAGTGTTTTCAAATTCTATTTTTCCCTCTGGTTCTAGGATATCATAATAGAATTTGGAAATTAAATCTTAAAAATGAATGTTAAAGTCAGTTTTATATGAAATTGGAAAAATGTCTTAAAAAGCTCTCCAAACAAGGTATGAAGTCAAAATTGAACAAAGATTCTTCACAAGTTTTAATAGCAGAGAGAACTATACTTCTCCATTTCACTTAGGAATGGAAAAGTTTGGGGCAGCTCAGTGGCACAGTAAATAGAGCAGTGGCTCTGAAGTCAGGAGGTCCTGAGTTCAAATCTGACCTTAGACACTTATTAATTCCCTAGCTGTGTGACCTTGGGCAAGCCACTTAACCCTATTGCCTTGCAAAAACTTAAAAAAAGAATAGTAAGGTTTAGAGAGCTTGAAAGACCATTTATGATAATTCAGGTAGTATATGTCAGAACTACAATCAAACCCAAGAGGATTGCGTAGCATTTAAGTCAGGCTTCTACAAGTTTGCCATGGATCCAATTTGTTCAACTAACTAAAATATATCTTAATGAATTTGCTAATCAAGAATGTGATAAGACTGCAAATCCATATTCATTCCTTGTAAAAATCCCTTTCTCTTACATTGTCTCTACATTATACTGTAGGCAAATTAACCTGAGGAAGAAAGTTCAAAATCATGACATAGAAACTGTCATTACTATCAATGGTTAGTAACAACACTGGTCTTTTCCTTGGTATTCCTTTCTAGGTTATATACCACTGGCAAACTGATTTCATGTAGTGTGTATATGTGTGTGTGTGTGTGTGTGTGTGTGTGTGTGTGTGTGTGTGTGTGTATGCAACCATATATAGAGAGGTAGAGTCAGAGATAGATTCTGCAAGAATAGAGACAGAAAGGTATAGAGATAGGCAGACAGAGACAGAGATATGAGACACAGAGACAGATGACAGAGACAGAGAGACAGAGAGAGAGAGAGAGAGAGAGAGAGAGAGAGAGAGAGAGAGAGAGAAGGAGAGAAGAATGTGGACCTCAAATAATCATTTTTGTGCCTGGTTTGCCACCTGTGACATTTACTTGTTGAAGATTGCCAGTTTCTCCTATCCCCTTTTCCTCTGGTTGAAATGGAGACTCTCTGGACGCTATTATACTGCTTGCTTATCTCCTTGTTTGTTTGATTCAATGATAGAAAAAAACAATTAAATACAGAGAATTGACAAGGAAAGAGAAAATAAAACAAGCAGGACCCGAGATTTCCTTTCTATTTTCCTTATATTCTGGCTAATCTAAAATTTATTACTACTTTTTAAATATTCTGATGAGGAGTTATTAGATCTACTCCATCCATCATTTGACTATTATTAATCTCTATGTTTTAAGGGTATTTCTGGCCATTAGCAAATTTGAGGCGTTTCTGCTCTAATCGATTCATCTTTTTTTATGGGTATTGCCTTTCTAGCACAGTAGCGGTCAAAAGATTTTAGTTACTCTAAGACACAGCCCTCTGACTCCTGAGTCTGTACACCTTCCCTTATGTGTGTATGTTGAAGACAAGTTAGTACAAGAAAGTGCAAAACAGTGAAACAGAATCTGTTCTACATTTACATCTTGGAAAGAAAACAATAGCTTTGCTGCTCAGTCAGCTGGACACATGGAAAATTATCGTCTTACAGTGCTGAAGGGGTTCAAGCAGAATCTGGGCACAAATTTCCTAGAAGAGAGGTTTATAAGAGAGAGCAGTAGTTGTTACAACCTTAGGCCATAACAGGCTTAAACACTTTATAGTCAGACCTAAGATTGGGATCAAGACAGAGGGATAAATTGTTGCTATAATATGAGGAAGAAAAAATCATCCTGCTAACTTTGATGGTAATTCATTCAAGAACAAGACTAATAAAGGTAGGTTTTCTCTCTTAAGAGTTTTCAAAAAGTGGAGAAAATCTGTGCGACTTGCATTTGGAGAGTGAGTTTCTAGTTGGTGTTTTGACCAATGGCTTTGACCTGGGTTAAGACCAGAAAACTTTCCTACTTGAATTTTTTCCTCATTGACTTAGTCATCTTCAGAATGAGTCTGTTAGGTATCATAACAACTCATGTCTTTTTCCTCTCATTGCATCCTTCTTTGTATATTTTGAGCAAATTGAGAGACTTTATTGTCATATGGATTTTGGCCAACAGTTCTGGTCCCTGGTTCTCTGCCTGCCTCTGTGACTTCTATTTCCTGAAAATTACCAGTTTCTCCCATCCCATCCCATCTTCCTCTGGCTGAAGTGTAGAATTGACAAGGGAGTCCTCTTGGTACTCCCAGGGTGCTCGTTTTTCCTCCTTTCTCATTTCCCTTACAGTAACATTGGTGTTGATACCTTCCAAACTTCTTGTGATCTAGAAAACAAAAAAAAACCCTTTACTTAGAAGATCCTAGAATATAAAGCCCATGTCTTTCCCATCCTGATATTCTTCAATATGGGGGGGGAGGGGAGATGATATCCCCTTTGTTCTGTCCATGATTTCTTGATAGTCTTGTCACTATGGAGGTGCAATTGGCAGATGCAGTTCAATGCCATGAGTTTCAGGGATCCCAACATGGAAGCTCATGTGGGGATCATAAAAACATGGTCTTTTTCTGCTTCGTTTTTCTTTTGTATAATTCAGGAACATTCTCAATATTTTCCAAAGAGCCAGTGATAAAAAGAACACTGGCTGTACTATTTACTTCAATAGTTATAACTATCTACCCCTTCACCAACTCCATTATCCTCATTGTGGGACACAACAAACTAAGATTGGCTGCCATAAGTGTATTATGGAAGCTCAGGGTCTGTTTCAAGGGCTAAGAGAAATGCTGATTTACATAAAATGTTGCATTTTCCAAATTTAAGCATCTCTGAGGTACCACTTCATAGCTCTCAGACTGGCCAATATGATCAGAAAGGACAATAATCAAAGTTAGAAGGGATGTGGGAAATTTGGGAAACTAATTGCTGGTGGACCTATGAATTCAGCCAACCTTCCTGGAGGGCAATTTGGAATTATGCCCAAAGGGCAATAAAAATGCATCCCCTTTGATCCGGCAATGAAACTTCAGGTCTATACCCTGAAGAGATCATGCAAAAGGATAAAAACTTGTACAAAAATATTCATACAAGCCCTGTTTGTGGTTATAAGGATTTAGAAACTGAGTGAATGTCCATCAACTGGGGAATGGCTGAACAAATTGTGGTAGATATACATTATGGAACACTATTGTTCTATTAGAAACCAAGAGGGATGGGAATTTAGAAAAGCCTGGAAGGATCTGCAAGATCTGATGCTGAGCGAGATGAGCAGAACCAGAAGAACATTGTACACCCTAACAGCAACCTGGGTTTGATGATTAATCTTAATGGATTTGCTCATTCCATTAGTGCAACAATCAGGGACAATTTGGGGCTATATTTGATGGAGAATGCCATCTGTATTCAGAGAAAGAACTGTGAAGTTTGAACAAAGACCAAAGACTTTTACCTTTAATTTAAAAAAAAAACACATCTTATTAAGTAATCTTGCTATCGCTTATTTTTTATTTTTTTCTTAAGGATATGATTGGGGGAAAATTGCAAAATTCAAAATAAATAAACAAATTTTTAAAAAAATGTTACATTTGTAAGGGTAATAGGAAACTAACACAGTTTAAACAACTTTTATAAGTTTATTTTCTTCATCATTGCAGATGAATATGGATCATGGAAACTCAATGCTATTTTCAAGATTATACTTTATTAAATAATATCTAAAGATGATAAAATATAATCTCTTAAGAACTTGATGCTTTTTTTATTCTCTCATTTTCCATTTGTACCCTTCAAAATTGAATCTGTCCTGTTAAAAAAAAAGTTAATCAAAACAAATTGATGCATTGGCAGCTTGTGCTTCATTCTGTTTATCATATCTCTACTGGGGGGTAAGAAGTATTGTTGTCCATCATACCTTTGAAGTCAAGATTTTTCCCTGAGATCTGAGTTCTATCATTTTTAGTTATCTTTATATTCCACATCAATGCATACAAATCTTCCATGTATTCATTAATTCCCTTATA
The DNA here is from genome assembly GCF_037893015.1 of Macrotis lagotis. Lineage (NCBI taxonomy): Eukaryota > Metazoa > Chordata > Mammalia > Peramelemorphia > Peramelidae > Macrotis > Macrotis lagotis. The sequence goes on along the minus strand of NC_133662.1, from coordinate 266,097,093 downwards.
TTTGTCATTTCTTATATACAGTAGAATTTTACTTTATATAATGTTTATATACATTCTTTCACAGTTTGCCTAGCCTTTCCTAATTGAAGACATTTTTCTGTTTATTCTTTTTTGTTGTTGTTCCTCCCACAAAACTCACTACTAGGAATAGCTTAGTATATAAGAGAATTTTCTTTTAGTCATTACCTTCTTGGGCTCATAGTTCCAAAAATGGGATCATGGGAGTCAAAGGGTATAAATAATTTAGTGATTTTTTTCCCCTATAGTTCCAGATTGATTTCCAGAATGGTTTCAGAAATTCATTATTAATACACTAGCACATGAACTGCTTCCAATTTTTATCAGCTTTGTTGATTTGCTATGTATTAAGGTAAAGTGCAGAAATGTTATAATTTGGTATTTTTGTTATTACAGTGATTTTAAAGATTCATGTACTTGAATATTTTCTAAAAATTGTTAATTTCTTTGACCACATATTTTTATTTCAATTTGCTATGTATCTTTGATATTAGATTTTTATGAGACATTAGATACAAAGATTCTTCCCCAATAGAGAAATTTCCTCCTTATCTTTTTTGTATTGAATTTTTTTTAGGGTTTTTTTTTCAAGGCAAGTGGGGTTAAGTGGCTTGCCAAAGGCCACACAGCTAGGTAATTATCAAGTGTCTGAGACCAGATTTGAACCCAGGTACTCCTGACTCCAGGGCTGGTGCTTTATCCACTGTGCCACCTAGCCACCCCCGTTTTGTATTGAATTTTATGGGAAAATGTTGAATCATGATTTTGTCAAAATTGTTCATTATTATTTCTAACTTGTATTCAATTACAAATGTTTCTCCAATTATAGATTTGAGAGGATCTTTCTTTTATTGTCCTCTTTATATTAAAGAAATAGGATTAATTAAAATATTAGGTCATATATTTATATGGACAAGATTTTGTAAATGGAAGAAGAGGAAAGTCAAATCTAATTTCTGATAAATGTCTTCCTATTCTCTTAGAACCTTTAAAAGTCCTAATTTTTTTTGTGTCCTTGAGTTCATAAGGCATTATTGGGTTTGAGAATTTTTGATTCTATCTTACGTAGTCTGTTTTTCTATATTTTTTAACCACTATCAAATATTTTCAATGACTATTACTTTATAATGCAGTGAGATCTGGTACTCAAGTTTCTTTCATTCCTTTTTTCTTTATTTCTTTTGAAAGTTTGTTATAATCGCTCAAAGTTATTCCTGAAAATAACTTTATCTTTAATAGTTCCATAAAGTAATCATGGTAGTTTAATAGGAATAGTGATAAATTTGTAAATTAATTTAGATAACATAATTTTTTGTCAAAATGTGAAATTTACAGCAATAAATGATGCATATTTTCTAATAATTCAAATGTGTAATTTAGTGAATATTGTTTATAGTGAATTTTATTTGTCTTTCTCTGATAAAGTCTTGATTTTTGTGGGGTTTTTTTGGGAGGTGGTCTTTTGCCCCTTTTGATTAGTTTTCATCTCAATAAAATATAGAAAAAAATGTTGATTTATCTTGTATCTTGTCAATATAATGAAGTTTTTTCCCCCAAATCTCTGGGACTACATAGACTTTTTTATTTTTTTTTGAAGATATTCTCTCAATTCCTTTTTTCTTTTTCATATTGCTATAACATCCTTTCAAATGCTATTTTAAATTTTTACTCATTTTATTTTTCATTTATGGAATAAGAATTAAAAAAGTTTGCACATGAAACTACAAATCTATTATATAGAACTTGCTATCCCTTTTACAGATATAATAAAATTATCACAAACATTTCTTTTTATACTTCCCCCAACTCCACCTCATGTGTGTTTGTGTGTGTATAACCCTCCTATATATACTTCAATTTATCATTTCCTTTTCTGGATGCAGATAGTGTCTTCCTTCACAAGTCCTTTGTGGTTAATTTGGGTATTTAAAATAGTTGAATGGATTAGCTGTAAAAAATTAGCTGTTGTTCTTTAAAAATATTACTGTTGCATATGCAATATTTTCTTTGTTGTGTTCATTTCATTTGTTTTATCTTTGATTTTACTAGAAAAGTCTCTGTTTCTTCCTAAAAATATGCTTGCCCTTGGTTTTATAAACCTGCTTTTGATCATACTAAGGCATGGTCTTTTATTCATTTGCTTTTATGCTTTTGACATACATGAGATCTAGGTTTTTTTCAAAAGATTTTCTTCAGGGGAAAGATTATGAAAATAATCGATTATATTTAAAATTTTTCTAATAATGAGAAATCTTAAATGTAATTCTGGGTCTTTGTTATGCTAATTTCAGGAAATATTTTTAATATATTCTTTTAGCCTCTTTGTTAATATTTATTTATAGGCACATTATTATAGCTTTTTCTGGCATTGATGCTTTTTTTTTGATATGACAACATATGAATTCTATAGATGTAGTCTCATACAGAACCTCCAATTTTTTAAGAGTTTGTGTAATATAAATCTAATTCTACTTAAAGTAGAATTGTTTGTAGCTTCATTCATTCCCACTTTCACCTGAACCCACCTTCTTGATTCTCTTTATGATTGGTTTAATTTCTCTTTCTAAGATCAGGTTCTTTTGATGATTTCCTGATCTGTTATGTACAGTTTTAGATTTTTTTCATGCACCTTAAGTCCAAGGTCAGCTCCTTATTTGGATTGTTTAGGCATCTTCATGTTACAATGATGTGTTTTCCACTCGAACTGGTCTGTTATGGACAATAACAATGCCATGGATTAACATCGTCCTTATATTTTAACTAGACAGATATGCCTCAGATAACAGGAAATATTGAAAGTTATGTTGGATTTGCTCACAATTCAGGTGCCTGGTTTTCCACCTGCTTCAGCATTTTCTACTTCTTGAAGATTGCCAGCCTCTCTCCTCGTCTTCCTCTGCTTAAAGTGGAGAATTGATTGGATAGTCTTTGGGTTGTTGAAGGGATTCTGTCCTATCTTCCAGTCAATCATGGTGAAAATGAAGCCTACCATGATGTTTGCATTCATCATCATGGCAGATACATTCCCTTTGTTCCATTCCTTCATCCTGTTCTTGGGAAACAGAAAGCTGAGATTGGCCGTCTTGAGGGAAAGTGGTTTAAAGGTTGCCTCTAAAACTCCGGTACCCTCATGGCAGCCTAGATGGAACACTGGAGACACTCTAAAGAACCTTATATCCTTTATGGTGAAGATAGTCATCCTGGAGTCCTTGAATAATTTCTCCAAGTCTTCTCTTCGTTTTGTTTTGTTTTTTGTGGCAGATCACTGGTTATCTCTGAAATCCAAAATCATTTTCCTGACTATATCTGTAAGAATCATGAGTACTATGTGTCCATGAATTATTTCAGGTCTTTCTCCACCAAAAATATTCACCCTCAGACTGGATAAGAAAAGAATTGTAAATGGGGATGAGGGAAAATTATTCACGGACCCCCCTATTCTACTTCCCCTAATATTTACTTAGGCCCTTAAATCACTAGACCAAGGGTAGGAAAACTTTTTTTTTCCAAGGGCCACTTGGATATTTATAACATGATCTGTGGACTCTATTTGGTCAAATAATTAATCACCCCTAAAAAGCTCCTTTAAAATTTTGAATCCCTGCCTGAAGTTGCCTTGGCAATGCCAGACCAATACAGCCCACAGAATGGACATTTCCCACCTCTACCTTAGACCAACAAGCCACTAATAAAAAAGCCAAGATGGCAACAGAGACAGATAAAGAGATAGAAGTCTTAAATGAGTAAGTCATGGAAGATGGAAACTAATATTTCTGTCTTTTTCAGAATGCTTAATCTTTGGAATTTTTTAAAATAATTTTTCATCTCACAAAGATATCAATTTAGAGTGTGTATGTGTATGTGTATGTGTGTGTAAGAGAAAAGCATACATCTTACAATTTATGGTCATTCTAGTACTTTCAAATACAAAGAGTTTAATTCAGGGAGCAAGTGCAAAAGAGATGAAAGTCACAGTCTGAGTAAAAGCCAAATTCTAGACTTGAGGAAAGTATATTTACTTTTGAGAGTTGGTCTCTTGAAAAGACAACTTGATTCAAATTTCTAAAGTCCTATTCCCTTGTCACTCTCTTGCAATCTAACATCATCTGAAGTCACAGCTCTATCTGTCCAAGCCTCCAAAATTTTATCAACCTCTTAACTGGTAAATTCAATGGCATTTTCTTAGGAATGGCCTTTAACACTTTTAGCTTTTTCTTCACATCGTTAATGAAGGGCCTTGCCCAAAGCAGACACTTGGTAAAACTGATTTCCTTGAATGGGGGAAATAGTGACTTCACACATAAAACATGACCCAGTCATTTGTAGGAATCAGCACATTAGTGGCTGACATAATTTGCCTGCCATCTCTCTCAAAAATTCTCTGGAGAGCCACCCAATTTGATTTATTTTCTTATTTTGTAAATTTCATGTTTTAATACAAGTTTAACCTTTAATATCAATTCAAACGATAAGATTAAAAAGGTGCAATTTACATTTAAACTAATTAATTATAATATATAAAACCCCTTTAATCTTCATTAGACTTTTTTTTATCAAATGGATATTATTCATTTTGGCGCTTTCATGCCTTAGGTCTTGGTTCCCTCCCTTCTCATTTCATAAAGTCTCCCATATTTCTTTGTATTCTTCATATTTATTCATTTTAATTGCATAACGGTTGGCATTATATTAACAAAAACACAACATATTTAAATATTACTTTCTGATTATTTAATTTCCTTCCAGGTTTTTTTTAAATAATCTAATACAATTAGGAATAATTTTTTTTCAGCACATCATCCTTTCTGTTTTATTTCTGAGAGTATTGTCAGGGTATGGTCTCCAAAATGGAATTATGGAATCAGAATTAAGATTTGTTTCTTTATGTTTATGCTGAGCAGTCAGATGGTTCTTCAAAAGGAAATTACAAGTCTTCAGTTCTAAAATCAAGGGCTCAGTGTGCCTGTTATTTTAAATGCCTTGTTCAAAGCTTCATATTGAGAATCAATACAAACATCTATCCATTGACATTTAAATTATTTAACAAAGTGTCCTACCCTACTTCAGTGACTCTCTTGTAATCCCCAGATGAATTCTTTCTTCATTCCTTCTCATTCACTTTTTTTTTTGCTAGGTTTTTGCAAGGCAAATGGTGTTAAGTGGCTTGCCCAAGGCCACACAGCTAGGTCATTATTAAGTGTCTGAGGTCAGATTTGAACCCAGGTCCTCCTGACTCCAGGGCCGGTGCTTTATCCACTATGCCATCCAGCTGTCCTCCTTCACTTTTCTAACATGATTATGGTTGATATATAGAGGCATTTAGGAGATTCAGTGTGTATAGAGTCAAGTCAGGAAATTAAAATGTGGTCTCAGACACTTAGTAATTGCGTGACCTTGGGCAAGTCACTTAACTTTTGCTTGTTTCAGTCTCTTTATCCATAAAATGGAGATAACAACAGCTATCTATCAAGCTGTTGTGAAGATCAATTAAGATCACACAGTAGGGGCGGCTAGGTGGCACAGTGGATAGAGCACCGGCCCTGGAGTCAGGAGGACCTGGGTTCAAATCTGACCTCAGACACTTAATAATGACCTAGCTGTGTGGCCTTGGGCAAACCACTTAACCCCATTTGCTTTGCAAAAACCTAGCAAAAAAATATAGTAAAAGACTTGATACACAGTCTTTATCTTGGTTTACAGGGTGAGATGTTGATCTATGGCTAGTTTCTGTTGGACTACTTTACAATTTTTTCTATTTTTTTTTATCAGCAATGTCTCCTTTCCCCAATTCCTGGGACCTTTGATTTGTTAAACCTATGGTATTGTGTTTATTTGCATGTATATATATATATATATATATTTATAAATATTTATGCATATATACATATTTATATATGAAATTTATATTCTGTCCCTTATCTGTTCTACTGATAACACTTTCTTTTTCTTACCTAGTACAGTCTGTGCTGGATTTATTCCCATTCCGAGGTGAGACTCAACTTTTGCTGTATCTGTTGCCCCCTCACCACAAGTCCCTGATTATCAAATTGTTGTGATGATTATGACACTGTAGTATAGTTCAAGATGCTCATATCCCTTCCTTTCCCTTTTCTCCCTCATTAATACACTTGATTATTTGATCTTTTATTTCTCCAGATAAATTTTATTTGTTATTGTATTTTCTAACTCTATAAAGAAGTTTTGGTAGTTTTGTATAGCACTAAGTACATTAATCCAGGTAGTATTGTCATTTTTATTATTTTGGTGTGCTCTACCCCCAAGCAATTAATGTTTCTCTAATTATTTAAATCTGTCTTTAACTGTATTACACACAGTTTGTAACTGTGTCTGTTTAGTTTCTCTGGGTGTGTTCATAGATAGACTTTGAAGTATTTCATAAAAGCAGTAACTTATATTTTTACCTTTCTTTGCATTCCCAACACTTAGCATTGTGCCTAGTATATGATAAGAATTTAAGAAGCATTTCTTGACTAACTATTCCTCTAGAAAGGAAGAGGTATACTTACAATTTGTTGGAAGAATCAAATCAATCAAACCAGTGTAGAATATCACACTGATGAAAACCAGAAAATAGATTGTGTTGAGCATCGTTTGCTGAAATGGAGCTTGAAGTGTGAATAATAGGATAGCAGAAAGACAAATTGTAGGAATTAGGACTTTTAGGATAGAATGTATAATTTCTTCAGCCGTGCCACCATTTCTGGCCACTCTCTGGGTTTCTGGGCCTCTGTCATCACAAAAACGTAGCTGCATTTTTTCAAAATATGTGTTCGGTTCCCCTTTCTTTTTTCTCATCGGAAGACAGATCTAGTAGTAGTATTAAAGGACAAAGGGTATGATGTACAGAATTGTTTTGGTCATAGTTTCCAACTGCTGGAATCATTCCATGGAGTGAACACATTTGCTTCTGCATTTCCTATTCCTAATTTGTCTTACTGATTGCCCTGTTTTGTAAGTATTACCCAATTGATTTGACGATCTTTGCTTTCTTCTACAGCTTGACATGTGGTAATGCTAGGACCAAAAGCTAAATATTTTAAAACAAGACTGAGGACTTAAATGAAGAAGAAAACCTGGATAAGGGACTGGGAGGGTTTTGTCCCCAGCCTGGTAATTAGGTATGACTCACAGGTAGGATATGTTTATATAGGATTGGAAAAAAACTCTCCTTCACTCAAATTCACCAGGGTGAAAGCTGAAAGATACAAAATAAAGACAAAGCTAAGTAGAGTTGAAGAAGAGTCCACGTGTGACTGGATATTTGATGGAGATCAGATCCTGGCTCACCTTAATAGAGACTAACTTTAGGGTTCATTAGTCCTTGAGTCGCCTCCTCTCCTAAGACAGAAATCTTTCAGAACATGTTCTTTTGAGTAGATACCTGATGACTTCTCATGAGAACAAATGGGTATACTGTGCTCATGAGTTTAGTTAGCTTTAGACAACGTGTGGGTCCTTCTTCTGATAGGCTTTTCTAGATTTCCTTGGATGGACTAGGGTCTTTATTTTCTTCTTTTCCAATAGTAGGATCAAATAACTTCATCAAGTGAAGCCTTACTTTCATGAATGACCTTAATTGAAAAGCAGCAGAGATGAGATATGGAATGGAATTTTATTAAATGGGGAATCGAATCAAAAGCCAAATCATATAAATCTGGAGGAAATCCTTGCACTAACTATTTAAGTATGGTGCTAAACTTGAGTAAAGATAAGAGAGTCAGTCAACTCTTTGAAAGCCAGGGAGAACTGGCATTTTCCTCCAGTAGAGTTGACACCAGCTGGGGCTGAGCACTTGTCTGAAAGACCTTGATCTTAATTACTGAATAAAAGCATGTATTGTTCAGAAGTACCACCCAAGAGTTGAATAAGCTTTACATCATATACACCCTCCTTCCTTGGGATTGGATTACCATTGTTTTGGATAGTACTTGGAATTTCATTGGAAGAAAGAATGGAAAGAATTTTGGAAAGAATTTTTCTTTTTAAGTGAAAATTAGCATGTTCTCTTGATTTACTATTGGATGGTCACCTGGATCAGTGAGAAGTAAAATGATTTGCTGACAGTGCCAACTTCAATATATATCTATATATCAGAGATGGAACTTAACACCAAATTGTGATGTTAAATTCCTATGATCCTATGGCAACTCTCTATTCACTGTGGCTTGCTGTTTCTCTGCCTCACTTTAGAGACAAGGGGATTAAGGCATAGAGAAGCAAAATGGTTTGTGGATAGTCACAGATCTGTCAGAACTATATCTTTTAGAGATGGGACTCAAACCCAAGTCTCATGTCTCCCTAGCCAACACTACTTTAGCCATGTTCTGTCACTTCTCAGTAAAGACAATGGTCCAAAAGCATATAGCCCTCTATCACTGATTTAACACTTTTATCATTCTGTATTCTGTACATCATTGCTTACTTATATTAATATACAAATATCCTGGAGGAAGAAAAGGCAAAAACTGAAATAGATCCCATCTGTCATTTGCATTTTTAAAAGCAGCAGCTCAACCTCTCAGCCATGAATCCATATGGACAATTATGAATAGAAATTGCATGTGCTCTTGCATAATAGGGGCATACATATAAATAAACACAATAACATAATAAATAATATAATAAACACAAAATATACACATTCATAAAATATATACATGAAACCCCTGACTGAGCTTTTCTCTAGAAACAATGGATTTCTAAGAAAACTTGGGCAGTCCCTTCTCATAGTAGGGTGCCTTTGATCTTGAGGTATGAATCAAGATAAAAAACAATAATGTCAATTGAGATTATATCAAGGTGGGCACAGCCAAGTGGTATATACAGTGCTGGTCCTGGGGTCAGGAGTTCCTGAGTTCAAATCTGGCCTCAAGTGTTTATACTTACCATTTGTATGACTTCGGGCAAGTCACTTAACCCCAATGCCTCACAAAAATGAAATCAAGCGGCAGAAAAGCAGTTTTGCTGATTTTAGTTGTAGAGACATTCACTAACAGCAATGTGAATGGTGAATTTTCTCCCAGTAGACATGCCAAGAACATGGTAGAACATCTGTTTGGTTGTTGACAAATTAAAGTTTCTTGGGAAAAGTGGTGGACTAGGTAAATAGTTTCATTGGACTGGTAAGCTGCATGGACAGGGTCAAGACCAGAAAAAAGTCCTCAGTGGACTTCATCCTAATTGGTCATCTTCAGAATTGGTTTCTTATAGATAACAATTATTATATATAGATTGTTATATAGATAGCAATTTTTTTTATTGTCTATGCACTTATGGCTAACTGCTGTATCTCAAAGCAGACTGGGCACTGCCCAGTCTTTCAAGCACTTGGTTTGCTGCTTGCCTCAACATCTTCTTTTGTTTTTCTGAATATTGCCAACTTTCTGGTTGAGGTAGAGAATTAACAGGAGTCCCTTCAAGAGCCCAATGATCTGCTTACTCATCAACTGGTTCATTTGCTTTTCAATGACAAAGCACAAAGGCTAGAGATTTCATGTGAAAAAACAAATCATAGAATTATGTTATCAAATGAATAAAATGCTTTTGACAAAAGATAATATTCACATTAAAACTAAAATGGAACTATGATCATACTGATATAAGAACTCTCATAATATTGATCTTAACCCAACCATTGCTATTTGTACTAGTATTCCTGTGTATGTCTTTTCATTAGTTCACCTCAGGAGATCTGTCCAAAGTTCTGAAGACCCTCCTCATTTTCTCCTAACAGTAAAAGGACCATCAGCAAAGGAAATAGATACTTGTTTTCTTCCTTTTCCATTTTACTGTCCATTTGGTTGTTCAGTTAATCCAACTCTTTGTGACCCCATTTGGGCTTTGCTTTGTTTTTCTGCTTTGTTTTTGTTTTTTTGACAAAATACTGGAGTGGTTTGCCATTTCTTTCTTCAGCTCATCTTACAGAAGAGGAAAACTGAGGAAAACATGGTGAAATAATTTGCCCAGGGTCATCCATCTGAGGCTATATTTGAATTTATGAGGATGAATCTTATTGATTCTAGAATCAATATATCCAGCTGACCACCTAGCTGCCCCTTTTTTACTTAGTATTGGATAGAAATTACAGAAGTGAATTCTGGATAGAAAATATAGACATTGATTAATATCAGTGAGAAGTAAAATCCACAAGCCATTTTGCTTCTCTATGCCTTAATCCACTTGTCTCTAAAGTGAGGCAGAGAAGCAGCAATGACTAGATGAGCAAAATTAAAAAATAATAGATCTCATTAAAACAATGACTAGCAAAACCAAAGATCAGTATCTTATATCACACATTGAAAAATGTTCCAAATGCAGCATCAACTTAAATAGATAAGGTCACTTTCAAAATGAAATAAAGTGAGGGGAAGTACCTTTCCTAAATACGACTAGCAAGAGAATTCGTGCCCAAATATGGATTAGATAAAATCATAAGATATTATTGCTTGGGAAAAATTCTTCATCTGACATCTCTAATAAAAGCAAAAAGCCTAAATATGGAGGGAATTATCATAAATATATGTCTATGAGTCATTCTCTGAAAAAGAAGGTCCAAAAGGGGAAGGCAAGTTCTCAAAAACAATGATAAAATTAAAATCCTGTGAAAATTTGACTCAATCCACTACAGTTACTAGTTGTTTGGTGTTGAAGAGAATCACACCGGCAAACCAAGTGACTGGTGGTGTACGTTGCACAATTATTTTTATTATAGTGAGGGGTATGCTGTGCAAGGCATCCTTCTCACATGCCTTTACAATCATTCCACCCTATGATCTAATTGATAAGAAATTCGAGGTGATCTGGCTTCTGAGGCCGGCAAGGCAAACAGCAGCATGTGCTATCTGGTGACAGAATGTGGCACCCAATAGTCCTAACCTGTGTCTTTGAGGACTAATCATTAGTCCAGTCTTTCCTCTCAGACCTTCCATCTTTGAACTAGTCGTCCATATGCCCATATCAGCAAGGCACTATGATTCACTACCAAACTTGGACAAGCACCAGGAAATGATATTTGCTGACAGGATATGACAACCTAATATATCTTAACCTGTCTTTATGGAAGTTGGATGCAAATTAAACCTCTCTAAATAAATATTGCCTTATTCTCAGCAATCTGATTAAAATAACAAACTGGAAATAGTCAGTGTGGAAGAATATACAGGAAAAAAAGATGCAAAACATATTGTTGGTAGAAATATGAATGCTCCAGTAATTCTGGAATTCAATTTGATATGAGAGAAAATGCTTAAATTAACTCTATTGATCCAGAAATCTTACCAAAAATGGCATATTCCAAACATCTAAATATAAAAAGAAAGATCTGTTATATAAAGAGAAAGATTTATAATTGTGCTTTTTAACCTTATGAGAAATTGTCGGAAACTAACTGTAGGTTAAGGTTAAGGTAAAGGGAATAGATTATCCTGTAACAATCACAGATGTATTTCTCTTTTAGTCATTGCTGGTAGGATTCTTGCCAGAGTCCTCAATAGGGTAATCTTCCTTAGAAGATGGTCACTTCCCTGAGAGCCATTGTGATTTCAGAAAGGGTAGAGGAGCAGTCTATGTAGTGTTTGACATCCAACAACTCCAGAAAAAATTCCAGGAACAGAGCAGAGGTCAATGTACAATATTTGTAGCCCAGACCAAGGACTCTGCGCAAAGAACGTCAAGGAGATCTAAGTTGCTGGATTGTAGAAAAGTGGAAAGGAGTGAAGTAAAAGAGTGAAAAGTAGGAAGGAGCCAGGAATGAAGGGCCATAAAGGACAAACCTAGCACTTCGGATTTAATCCTAGCGGTAATAGGGATATTGGGGTTTGCACCTGAAAGTACTGGGGTTCAGTGGAGGATGTCTGAGAAAGAATTCACGAGATGTGGGCTCTCTCCCAGGCAAGTAGTCATTTTATTGGGCATTGTGATGGCATGCCAAAAGTGAGGTAAAAGGGCAGGGATGACCTCATGCATTGCGCACTTATAACACTCAGCCAGAAGACAAAAAAGGCTTGTGCAAAAGCAGAGGTTGGGACTTCAGAGTCAATTATTAAGTCATAGCTAGAATTCCTAATTTTGCAAGGACCTAGAAAAGACACTCAGAGCAGATCTGAAATTTGGGAAGTAGTTCATTAATTGCCCCCCCCCCCCCATCAAGGGAGTCATCAGGGTTTACTGAGTACAAAAGTGACATCATCACTTTGGCAGCTAAGTGGAGGATAGAGTGAAGTGGGGAGAGAAGTCATAGTGAAACAACTCAACTCAAAGAATTTTATTAATAAATTATTGTCAGTAAACTTTGGCATGAGATTTGCTCTCTGGTCTGCTTTGGTCTATATTTCTGTCAGTGACTTAGATGGAGGCCAAGATTTGCCTTGTTACAAATGATAGAAAGCTACAAAAGAAAGACAAAATGCTATATGGTGGAACAACATTAGCTATTGATATTTATTGATTTTTCAAATCATTGTCCTTAAATGAAGGTGTGGCTCCTTCCTAAAATCCTATGAAGTAGGTACATCAGGGACTTTATAGGTGAGGAAACTAAGGCCCTTAGAAAGTTTGTTTGTGTATTCCCAAAATGTCACAACAGACTAGAATAGGATCCTTAGGCTGAAGAAAATAATGCCAAACACTGAAAGACAATCTACCCAATTTGCATCTCTGCAAACAGTAGCTCAGACTCTTCGCCATCTTAACAGTAGGGAAATCACACCATTTGCCCATCATCTCAGACTAAAGTGGAGAGTCCCTAAGCTGAAAACTAGAAACCAAAAAGTTTGGAAGAAGTTAGGGTAAGTAGCATGCAGAAGCCCCAGTCCACATCAGGGGCAAGAAAAAATGAACTCGTGGACCAGTTAGAACCAAACCTAAATTAGAAAAGTTAACCCCCTAGGCTTTCTAAAATGAAACTATTCATCAAAAGCCATATATACAGAGTACCATTTTACAAATGAGAACTAAAACTTAAGAGACAGAAATGACTTGCTTAAAGTCTCAGAGTTATTAACTTTTTTTTTTAGGTTTTTGCAAGGCAAACGGGGTTAAGTGGCTTGGCCAAGGCCACACAGCTAGGTCATTATTAAGTGTCTGAGACTGGATTTGAACCCAGGTACTCCCAACTCCAGGGCCAGTGCTTTATCCACTGCGCCACCTAGCCACCCCTAGAGTTATTAACTTTTAACGGAGGAATTTGAACACAGGTTCTCCAATTCTAGGGTTCATTGTTTGGACACTGTGCCCAGCTGACTCTGCAAGAATGCTTAGTGTAGCAGAGAATATATGTCTGATCATAGGAGTTGGGGAAACCATAATGGGGATTTGGATCAATATATTCATTTTCCTGGTGAACTGCATAGACTGGGTGAAGAGCAGGAAATTCTCTTTGGTGAATTCCATCCTCATGAGTCTGGCCTTCTCCAGAATATTTCTACTTTGGATCATGCTAATCACTGGAGTTATGAGGGCTTTTTACAGTGACACTCTTGTTAACAAAGAAACCACGCTGATTCTTTTGTGCTTGTACATTATGGCCAATGATTCCAGTGACTCCCTTGTCACCTGCCTCAATGTATTCTACTTCCTGAAGATTGCCCACTTCTCCCATCCTCTCTTTCTCTGGTTTAAGTGGAGAATTAACAGGGTGGTCCTCATGATCTTGCTGGGATTCTTGATAATATTTCTGTTCCTGACTCCTCCTATGATGGTGAAATTCATGGATGACAACATTGGGAGCATGGAAAGAAAGATAGAGCAAAACCACACTAAATCTTTCCAAACAGGGAGCCTTCAAGTCATAGTTGCACAAATTCTCCTTTCTGTTGGGCGTCTCATCATCTTGGTTATATCTCCAATCACCTGTTTCCTCTTGATCTTGTTCCTATGGAAACATGCCCGACAGATGCAGTTCAATGCCATGGGCTTCAGAGATCCTAGAACGGAGGCCCATATAAGAGTCATGGGATGGCTGGTCTCCTGCCTTTTCCTCATCATTCTCTACTATGTGGGCATTTTCATAACTGAGTCGACCTCCTCTATTCTAGAGCAAAGGCTGACAGGGTTGCTGGGATTTGCCATAGCAGGTTCCTATCCCTCAGGCCACTCTGTCATCCTGATTCTGGGAAACAGCAAGCTGAAGCAGGCATCTCTTTGGGTGTGGCATCAAGCCCTGTTCTTCCTCCGAGGAGGAAAACCTTAGTTTGATCAACTTTAGGAAGCTTGGTACTTTCTATGAACAAACAAGTCAACATGGAAACTTTTTCTCCATTTATTGGAAAATTACAGGAATTTAATGTTTATTCTGGACATATTGAGCAGCCCTGGGACGCTTTGGACAAAGTTTAAATTGCTCATTTTTACAGGATGACATTGTGGGGCAGAGCATCCTAAGAGCAGTCATAAGGGATATCAGAGGTCATTAGTCCAACACCCTCAGTTTAAAGATGAGGAAACTGAGGACCCTGAGAGGTCATAGGATCAGATATATGGAGCTGAAATGGCTATCTAGTTCCTAACTCTCACATTACAAAAAAGAAACTGAAGGATAAGAAAGGTTGGGAGTCTTGTCCATACATTAGTGTTGGTGATAGGATTTGACCTCAAGGTTTTTGAGTCCAAATATTTTTTTTTAGGCTTTTGCAAGGCAAATGGGTTTAAGTGGCTTGCCCAAGGCCACACAGCTAGGTAATTATTAAGTGTCTGAGACTGGATTTGAACCCAGGTACTCCTGACTCCAAGGCCGGTGCTCCATCCACTATACTACCTAGCCACCCCGAGTCCAAATCTTGTGCACTTTTCATTGCCCATCCTGCTCAGTGCTCTTCCACCTCCCTTTTAAATCCCCAGATCTTGTCTCTCTTTTTAGACTCTTTAGTAGCCCATGGGACTCTGGTCCACTGATCTAATAACAAATTTTGCCAACCTAATGTTTTTAGATTTAGCTGAGGGTTTAGGACAAGTTATTTTGCTAAAAAATAAAAAACCAAAGCAACAACAAAGTTCAGAATCTGAATGAACACTATGTTCACTTTTTAAAATTTTTCTTATTTTTTCCTTCCTTATTCCATGGTTTCCTCTTTTCCCTTTAGTTCTAATTCTTCATAAAAATGACTAATAATGTAAATATTTTAAACCAAAATGTACACATACAATTTCACTAGACTATTCAATACTGAAGGGAGGGGAGTGGGAAGGGAAGGTGGTGGGAATGGAGGGTGGAAGAAAATATGCATGTGGATGATTGTTGAAAATCTTTTATAACATATAATTTGAAAAATAAAATATAAATAAAAAGTTATTTTGCTAAAGATGAAGCTCATAGGGGTGGCTAGGTGGCACAGTGGATAGGGCACCTGCCCTGGAGTCAGGAGGACCTGAGTTCAAATCTGGCCTCAGATACTTAATAATTACCTAGCTGTGTGGCCTTGGGCAAGCCACTTAACCCCACTGACTTACAAAAAATAAAAAAAAGATGAAGTTCATGTTAATGCTGAGTATCAGCTTAGACAAATCCTGTTCCTCAGTTGGCACTTTTAGTTTGGTGTGGAGAAGAGCAAACAAAAGTCAGTTGTTCTGAGTGGGTGGTGGCAGTCAATCCTGCAAAATGTAAAGAGTTCTTACTCTCAGAAAATTTCCATTCTAGTAGGAAGAAGGAATACATGGTAGTACAAATAACATAAAGCAGAATGAATGTTATATTCCTATTAGAAAGATGGGAAATAGGGGCACCTAAGGTGGCATAGTGGATAAAGCATTGGCCTTGGAGTCAGGAGTACCTGGGTTCAAATCTGGTCTCAGACACTTAATAATTATCTAGCTGTGTGGCCTTGGGCAAGCCACTTAACCCCATTTGCCTTGAAAAAAAACCTAAAAAAAAAGATGGGAAATTCATCAGATGGCAAGGCTTTAGAAAAGAATCTTCCAGAATGATGTGGATGCCATTGGAAGTTATCACCTGTTCTCTGGGTTCATGTTTCTAGGAGAACAAGGAGACATGACTGGTTCCTTTATACAAGAAATGTCTATGGCCAATCCCAAATGGAGCTTGAATCCTCCCAATTGCTATATGGGTCATCATCTCATCATGACAAGTTGCCATCTTTCCAAAGTTGCCTTTTAAATTAGAAATCATCTTCACCTGCATTTCTTGATTGTTAAAGAAAAGACATTAGGTTAAAACATGTCAACATGAATAGGGAAGTGTTAGACCTGGGGTACCTGATCTTGAGGAGACTACATTTGGAATAGTGTGTTCAGTTCTGGGCATTACCTTTTGAGAGTATCAGTAAGCCAGAGGGTGGCCAAAGGAGGACAGTCAAGATGATGAAAGGATTCAAGTTCATGCTTTATGAATATTGTGTAATGGAAACGGTGTAGACATTTGTTCTGGAGAGGTAAAGACTGAGGATGGGACTTACTAACTTCCCTCAAAAAAAAAGTGAAGGATTATTAGATGGAACAGGGATAGGATCTGTTTGAATTGTCCCTAGAAAATAAAATCAGGAACAATAGAACCAACAAAGAGGAAAAAATTATTCTCAAAATGCCTGATTTTAATTATCTTCATTATTTTATCATCTACATCTCCTTCTCCTCTCAGAGAACCATATCTTATAATAAAAGAAAATAGGGAGAAAATTTCAGCAAAATTAACATGTGAGAGAAGTCTGATGATACATGATGCATTTCAGAACCATTGTTCTCCCTAATCTTCTAAGTGAAGGGAAACTGTCTTCTTTGGATTCAAGTTTAATCATTCTAATTTTGTGATACTTGGCTTTAATAACACACCATATCTACTGCTGTCATTCTTTTGTATAAAGTTTGCTTCCTTCTATTTGGTTCACTTTGCATTGATTCATATAAATCTTTCAATACTTCTCTGTATTCATTACAGACATCATAACTTATAGGACGATAAAATGAGAGAAAAATCAGAGATATTTTGATGCGTCTTTATTTTATTGTTAATGATTTGAAGCATTTTTCCAATATTTTCAATAGGGTAAAAATGTTTGGACAACTGTGCATATCTTTTGATTACTTATCTATTGGGAAATAGATTTTAGTATCTTAGATATCTTAGATAAGGGAATGATAGCCAATGTAATATAATTCAGTTAATTTCTATATTACATTGGCTATCATTCCCTTATCTAAGATATATGATAGAAAGATTTTTCCTCATTAATCACTAATACAAAATCAGTCAATGGGTTAGAACAAACCATACTCAAAGAGTTGGAAACAGCTATTAACTATAAGACAGAATGCTCCAAATAACTAATAACCTGACAAATTTAACTAAAAACAACTCTGATGATTCATTTCATACCTAGCAAACTGCAAAAGATAGCAAAGGATATCGACAATGTTTGTGCATCGACAGGCACGCTAGAACACGGACGGTGCATTGTGAATCAATGTTAAATTTGGAAAACAATTTTGGGTTTTTAAAAATCAAGTGACCCAAATATCTATACTTCTACCTAGAGATTCTGCTACAACTACTACTACTACTACTACTACTACTACTACTACTACTACTACTACTACTCCTACTACTACCACTATTACTATTACACTAAGATATTTAATAAGAAAAAAGTCCCCATATATACCACATCATTTTTAGTGGCTTCTTTTGTGGTAGCAAAGAACTGGAAACAAAGTAGATTCTCATTAATTGGGAATTAATTGGATAAGGGAAAAATAAATTATGGTACATGAATGTAAGTTAGAATTACTATGCTAAAATAAGTAACAAATATGATTTGTTTGTCTAGACTTTCTATGATCTGATTAACAGTGAGAAATATGATGAAATAGTGATAAATATGATGAAAACAGATTTCTATGATCTGATAAAAAAATGAGAAAAGCTGAGTCAGTGAAACAATCTACATAATGACTTTGATGTGTCCAACACTTTGTGACTCAATGAACTTGTCCTTGGGGTTCTATTGGCAAAATATTGGATTCCCATTTCCACGAGACTTGCCCATGGTCACATAAGCTTCTAAATGTCTGAGTCTGGATTTAAACTCAAATCATCTTGACTTCTAGTCACTGTAGTAGCAAGCAGTCCCACACAATGACTTCAACAAATTAATGCAAAGATAAGCACAAAATAATCAAAGGTGAATGGTGCAAGATTAAAAAGAACAAACATGCTGAAACAAGAAGATGGCTCAATCCATTCATTTGCACAGGTGGAAAGTTCATGAATGTGGTATATTGCCATATTTTCACTTTTTGATGTATTTAATTGAGTTTGCTACTTCCCCCCCCTTTTCCTCTTTATTTTTTTCTTTTAAAAAAGCATCCTTTATTATTTAGGATTGTTCTGCATTGGAAGATGAATACTTAAGGAAATTCTTATCACTAAAAAGATAATGAAATTTTATGATTTAAAGGACAATAAATTTACTTTAAAAATTGAGAAAGAGAGAGATATAAGGAAGGAAGAAAAGATGTAAGGCAAAAAGAATAAAACAGAAAAGGAATGAGGAAAGGAAGGAAGGAAAGAAGGGTGGGAAAGAGGAAGGAAGAAACTGAGGGAGAGAAGGAGGAATGAAGAGAGAGAGAGAGAATTATGTAATAAGAAAAGAATACAAAGAAACTTGAATTTCATCTCAACTTTAAAAATCAAGAGAAGCAAAGTTTGAAGATCTTAATCGACAGATCATAAATGAAACTCCCCGATTCATCTATAAGTAAATTAACATCTTTTGTGGGATGGTGTTGTAGAACAGATATAGCATAACTGGGGAGAGGGTTAGTGGGGTATAAAGTGGAATGGATAATGCCCTCCAAGCAATTTCCTATTGGAATAGCTAAGGGATGCTTATTCATAAAATTTCTAAGTTTAGGACCTGGTGGATAGGAAGTCTATGGGAGCACTAAAAAATTGGAGGACTCATGAAGGAATTGCTGGCATCAACTCTTACCAGTTTGGGAGAGCTAATTGTTAAATTGTCAATATGAGCCTTTATTTTTTTCAAATTGGCAAACTTTACAAAGCATGGCTTTGTTATTTTGTTTGTCTAGACTTAAGGTGTTGGAGAAAGTGTTATTGCAAATTAAACTTTATAATGTGTGTGTGTGCATTTCATGGAAAGCAGATTGTTAAAAGAGTTACCAGAACATCACTGGTCTTATCATAGGAAAAACAGCTGCTGAATGAAATTCTACTGAAGGTCTCTCAAATGAAGGAAGAGGTAAGAACCTCCAATCAGAGATTGAACTCTTATGATAGGTTGAGTCTGGGATGAAGGGAATCTGCAAATTGGCAAGTCACTTTCTCTGGGAAAGTTCTGTGCCTCCAAGAGCAATGTTCTATCTCAGGACAAAAGCAAATGTGTCAGTTCCTGGAGGAATGAGGAAACCAGAATTGTGATGCCATAGGAGCCATAGAGCCAGAGATATGACAGAATTCTATTTGGAAGGGAAACTCATAGGATTGGCACATTTAATAAGAGACATGAACGAGAATAATTTCTCCCATACAAGATTGCTTTTGTCCAAAATTGCTTCCCCATCAAATTGCTTTTTCTAAGAAAAGAACAGAACAGGAAAAGAAAGAACAGCACAACCACACTGGGAAACTCTTATTATTCTCATTGTTACATCTGAGAAAACTCTAACAGAGTCTTGTCCAGGGTCACACAGTTTGCTTATAGGTATGGAATACTAATTTTTTTTCTCCTTTTCAA
Organism: Macrotis lagotis; assembly: GCF_037893015.1. Classification (NCBI taxonomy): domain Eukaryota; kingdom Metazoa; phylum Chordata; class Mammalia; order Peramelemorphia; family Peramelidae; genus Macrotis; species Macrotis lagotis. The sequence continues at coordinate 266,077,351 of NC_133662.1, read as the reverse complement.
AGGAGGTGATAAGCTAACTGCTTCCATCTTTGAAATTCCATAGAACTTTAATCAATGAGAAAGTTCAATTGGATTGAGAGGCTTTCTGCCTTTTACAGAATTCACAGATGCCCATATATATAATTTTATTTAAGGCAATTGAGTTAAATGACTTGCCCAAGGTCACACAGCTAGGGAATTATTAAATATCTGAGGTCGGACTTAAACTCAGGTCCTCCTGACTCCAGGGCCAGTGTTCTATCCACTGTGACATTTAATTGCCCCACAGGTGCCCATATTCCAAGGGCCTCTACTCTAACAAAACTAGAGACCAGAGTCTCACAGTTGAAGACACTAGAACCAGGAGGTGCATATAAGAAGCAGCTTATCTTTCCATAGTTTGCCTTTTCTTCCTCAGACTAATTTGGATTCATGCATTTCTGCCCTACCTCCAATGCTACCGGCAGCAAAGATGCTAGCAGACTAAAGACAAGACAGAGACTTAAATCAGAATAACCCTGGCACATTAGTCTTTTCCCCTTCATAGTGCCCTGTTAGATACTGGCTCCAGGCTGAAGAAAATTTTTGAGGTCTCAACAGTTAACTTGACTGCTGGGGGCTGAAACCCAGAACTATTATGGCTTCAAACTGGTGAAGTGCCAAACAAAAAATGGATCTCATTAAAAGGGATAAGGAAGGAAATCACATCTTTGTCAAAGGTTGTAATGAAATAATATCAATATTAAACATATATACACACAGTAATAAAGCATATGTATTCTTAGAGGAGAAACTAAATAAGTTATGGGAAGAGAGACAGTGAAACTATGTTAGTGGAGTACCTCAACCTACCACTCTAAGAATCAGATATATCTTAAGACAAAATAAACAAGAAAGTTTAAGAAGATGAATTGAATCTTTGAAATTAGAGATGATGGACCCTTGGAGAAAATTGAATGAGCTTAGAAAGGAATCTACATTCATCTCTGGCACAAAAATTGACCATGCATTAGTACATAAAAACCTTGCACTCAAATGCAGAAAGGCACAAATATTAAATGCACCCTTTCCGGATCATGAGGTAATAAAAATTACATATAATAGGAGCCGTGGAAAGGTAAACTAAAAGTTAATTGGAAACTTAATTCCTTAATTTTAAAGAATGGATGGATCAAACGACAAATCTTAGAAATAATCAACAATTTTATGAGATAATGACAATGATGAGACATGATTCTAAAAGCTAACAACAAGAGAGAGAGAGAGAGAGAAAGGAATTCCTTTTGGTGTATTTGTGGACAATAGAAAATACTTGGTAATCTACCTTCCAAGACAACCCCAGAAGTATATGAACATAAATACAAAACACTTTTCAAACAAAGAATGTCAGCTCTAAACAATTGGAAAAATGTCAATTGAATATGGACAGTCTGAGTTAATCTCATAAAAATGACAATTTCCCCTATTACTTATTCAGTGTCACATTAATCAAACTAGCAAAAAATATTATGCAAAGTTAAAAAATAACAAAATTTATCTGAAGGATCAAAAAATTAAGAATATCAAGGGAATTAATGGGAAAAAAGGGAAGGGGGAACAGCCATACCATATTTAAAACTATATTATCAAGTGGCAGTCATGAAAATAATCTGGTACAGGCTAAGAAATATGGCCGTGGATAAGTGGCATAGATTAGAAAAGAAACAGTAGTAAATGACGGTTTTGTTTGATAAACCAATGACATTAACTTCTGCGATAAGAACTCACTGTTTGACAAACCTGCTGGGAAATCTGGAAATAGTATGACAAAAGCTAGGCCTAGACCAACATCTCATAGCCTATCCCAAGATAAGGTCAAAATGGTTATAGGGTTTAGACATAAAGTGCAATACCATGATACACAGGAGAACAAGGAATTAATAATTTATATGTCAGATCTGGGAGGGGAGGGGGAGAAGTTCTTGACCAAACAGGAGAGAAAGAACATTATAAATTGTTAAATGTATAATTTTGATTAAATGTATAATTTTGATTACATTAAATTAAAAAAAGGTTTTGCACAAACAAAATCAATGAAACAAGATTAGAAGGAATGCAGAAAGCTCTGAAACAATTTTCACATATATGGAAAGCTGATTCAAAATGATTAGAATACAAGTCATTCTCTAATTGATAAATAAAAGAATATGAACAGGCATTTTTCAGATTAAGAAATTAACAATATCTATGTTCATATGAAAAATGTTCTAAATCATTATTGTTTAGAGAAATTCAATTGAAACAACTCAGATATCACTATACACCTTTCTAACTGATTGAAATGACAATAAAAGAAAAGGATCATTGTTGAAGAGGATATGGGAAACCTGGCATACTAATGCATTATTGATGGGAGTTGTGAACTGATCCAACCATTCTGGAGAGCAATTTGGAAGTATACCCAAAGGACAATAAAACTGTGCATTTGATCCAGTGATAATACCATTACTAGGTTTGTATCCCAAAGAGATCATTAAAAAAGGAGAAAACATCCAAATATAGAAAAATATTTACAGCAGTTAATTTTGTAGTGGCAAAGACTTGGAAACTGTGGTAATGCCTATCAGTTGAGAAAAGTCTGAATAAATTGGTATATGAGTGTAATGGAGGATTATTATACTGTAAGAAATCATGAGTTACTGGACTTCTACAAAGTTTGGAAAGACTTGCATGAACTGAAGCAGATTGGAGTGAGCAGAACCAGAAAGCACTATACACATTGACAGCAACATTGAGATGATCAACCATGATGAATTCAGCTTCTTTCAGTAGTTCTGTGATCAAGAGCTATCCTAAAAGACTTTTAGTAAAAAATACCATTCACATCCAAAGAAAAAATCATGGAGTCTGAAAACTGAATGAGACATACTATATTAATATTTAAAATTTCTTTTATGCTTTTTCTTTCTTTCCCACATTCCCCCTTCCTAAGTTATAATTTCTCTTACATATTCTGCCCAATATGAACATATGTTAGACACAATTGTACATGTATCACCTATGTAAGATTACTCACCACCATATGGAGGTGGGAGGAAAGGGATGGTGATAGAAAAATTGTAGAACTCAACAGCTTATAAAAATATGAATGCTGAAAGATAATTTGCATGTAATTGGAAAAAATAAAATAAAAAGTAGAAAAATCAAAAAAGACAAATAATTATGATCTAGCAATGAATAAAATGTGACATCTCAGAAAAAGAAGAAGCTACAAGGAAATAATGAGGAGTAGGGAAAAAATTGAAAATTGGTGGGGAGGTCATGGGGGTTGGAGGTCTTACTTTAGAGGGGCTTCCACTAAAGAATGGGTAAAGAGAAATGAATCTTACACTGAAAGGGTAGAATTAAAAATTAAGACTCCTTGGGACAATTGAGGGATGGAGGAATGGGAAAGTCGTGTCTTTATATTTGAAATAGCTTGATGTATACTGCTTTTTTGAGTCATCCTGAAAACTGAAAGTGATTTCTTATGACTGTGAACTACCCAGGTTAGGTAAAATTCATTTATAATTTATAATTTTCAAAACTAGAAGTGAATTGCCAGAAATACTCAGCCTGGGTTTGATTTCCTAAACAACCGGTGATAACATCAATATTCAGTACAGTGGAAAATGATGAAGATGAAGCATAATCTTTCCATTTAGGGTTTTGCTCCATTCCCCATCACTGAATGAGGTCCATCATAGACAGTTCACATAAACTGAGAAACTAAGAAGAAAATATTGAAAGAAGATCTTCCCCTATTTGCATTGTAACATAGAATTCTAGTCTGTTCCATGATCACCTTTCAAGAGGAAATACAAATGAGGAAGAGAGAGAGAGAGAGAGAGAGAATCTTGACTGAGCATATTTAACTGAGCTGTTGGGAAGGCACAGACATCTTGATGAAGATGTTCTAACAGGGAAAAAACATCTTCTTGCCTAAGGTAGAAACTTTATTAAGGATAGAGAAGAAAAGTATCAGAAGTTCATATCATTTTATACTCATTTTGCCTGAAAATTAATTCAGTAGCAATACCATCAAAGTATTGTAATATCAGTAACGTCCTTAGTGATCTCCATTCTGCTGACATGCTAAGTGGTGGGGACACAATCTTTATGGTTCTGGTAACTGGTGAATTTTTATTGACCATTCTGATAAATGGATTCATAGCATTGGTGAATTTCATTGACTGGATCAAGAGCAAGAAATTGTCTTCAAGTGATGTCATCCTGGTCAGCTTGGCCATCTCCAGAATTGGACTGGCTTGTGCAATAATATGGAATAGTAATTTAGTTGTGATCCATATTGATGTGCGCTTTACAGCAAAACTAGGATTAATTGATATCCTCTTCCTACTGACTCACAATACAAATATTTGGTCTGCTACTACCCTCAGCATCTTCTACTTACTGAAGATCACCAACTTCTCTCATCCCCTCTTCCTCTGGATGAAATGGAGAATTGACAGGATGGTTTTCTTGCTTCTTGGGGGCCCCTTGATTATCACCGTTTCCATTTTATTTCCATTAATGGAGAAAATTCAACATTACTATAGCATCTTATTTAATAGAGGAAAGGAGAGAAATGTGTCCCAGGAGGACCAAGTGTCTAAAAGTTTCTTCATCATGATAGAGATTATTATTAGTTTTCTGGGTCTTATTCCTTTCATTTTGTCTACAGTCTCACTCTCCCTATTTATTCTCTCCCTGTGGAGGCATAAGCAACAGATGCAAATCAAGGTCACAGGGTCCAGAGACCCTAGCACAGAAGCCCATGTTCGAGCCATGAAAGCTGTGTCTTCCTTCCTCATCCTCTTTTTATTGTACTATACAAGTTTATTTTTCAATTACTGGAGTTACTCAGTTATAAAGAATAAGCTACCTTCCATGTTGAGTATGTCAACCATGCTTCTCTACCCCTTTGGCCATTCACTGGTCCTGATTCTGTGGAACAGCAAGTTGAGAAAGGTAGCCCTGAGGATGTCATGGCTGATGAGGTGCTGCCAGAGAGAAAGATATTTATAAGTTGTTTGGGTGCCTCTCAAGATAGTCTGGCATTTTTAGGAGGAAAGAGGTCAGCACGGAGTCCTTAACAAACTTTATCAAATTCTTTCACTCTTTATAGAATCAAGACCCCTGACCTCTGATCAAATACATGAATTTAGAGAGAAGAAAAACCTTGGTACAATACCCAATTTTTTCACTTACTAGCTGTATGACTACAGAACAGCTTTCTTGATCTCTGGGAACCTTAGAATTCTCCTACAAGGAATAGTGACAATAATACAATAATAAATATAACAATAGCAATCATCTCAATGGAAATCTAAGATAATTGTTCCAGACTCTGGGATGCTGATGGGTGAATGAGTGAAGATCAGGTCTAACTCAAATCAATCCTAGCAGACTCACTGCTGATGTTCCCTAGTCATCATCATGGTATACTTATGTCCATGCTCCTCTCTCCTTCTTGCCCACTCTCCTCCTTTACTTGGGAAACAGTGATCTAATCAACATTGCCACTCTGGCATTCCTGGAAAGAAATAACAATTAATTATGCTATGATGCCAATGGACATACCTATGACTTCCTGAAAAAAAAAAACTTCCCTGATGGCACTCCTCTATAACATTTTCTCCTCCATTACAGTCCTCTTGGAGTGTTGATTTCAATGTTGGTTTAACTGATGTTTTGCAGAGTTCCTGATGTGTAGTACTTTTTCCATTTTAAAATTTAATTTATTTTTAGATTGACTTTGTCTTCCTCCCACCTCACCATATACTCAATTAAGAAAGGAAGAAAAATAACATTACTATTATAAGTCCAAAACCCTTCACCTCTTTATTAAATAGTAGGCAGCATATTCATTACATCTTTAGGGACTGTGGTTGGAATTTTGTTGCTCAGAATCCCAAATATTTCAGAGCTATATATCTGTATATTACTGTTTTTTTACATAATTTTCTTAATAAATTCTTTGACATTCATTTTTCCATTCATTAATACATTCAAGACATCTTTGAAGTTGATGCTATTCAGGAAATTTCCCTAAGAAGGTTGGATTCCAGTGAAATCAAATTCTAAATCTCCACTGCTCATTTCAAGAATTTGGGTTCATGAACATGACCCATGATCTTGGCTCTGAAAACTTGGGAAGTCATGCCTGCCTTTAATATGGGCTTCTGATGCAAGACACCATCAAGTTTTTTGGGGGGGATAATGTGTATTGTTTCTTCTTCACATCCTTGTGACACTGGAGAAAAGAGTTGAGGAAGTAGAAATTCTGAAGCGGTAGAGAGAAATAAAAACATGAGTAATTATCAAAATTCACTTTTTTTTATAATATGGAAACAGTAATGGTAGAGCTCCCTAATGGAAGTTTATCCCCTCAAATCTCAGTCTATCATCTTTAGTTCCTTGGGTGGAATCAGTAAGGCACCAGTGGTCCTACATAAATTTAATGCAGGAGTTTCTCCTCAGATGATTCTAAAGATCCCAATTATGTAAACTTGTCAAGCATATTGTAATACTTCAAGATGTCAATCATTTTTCAGGTCTTAAAGTGTATTCAACCTACAAGTCACTATTATTTTACTATGTGGACCACACAAAGAACAAGAGATATTTTTTCCACTGTTCTCTTGTATATTTAAGAACCATGGAAGATGGAGAGACTAGGTGGTGCAGTAGTTAGAGCACCAGCCCTGGAATCAGGAGTACCTCAGTTCAAATCTGACCTCAGACACTTAATAATGACCTAGCTATGTGGCCTTGGGCGAGCCACTTAACTCCATTGCCTTACAAAAAAAGCTAAAAAAAAAGAGCCATGGAAGATAAAAGATACATCATCTCTTGAAACATTCTCTCTTTCTCTTCCAGTGTTTGAGACACCAGTATGACCTTGACCTTGGGTAACACTCAGACAAAGACACAAAAGTTCCTGGGATTCTGTCCTGAGATTCCAGAGAGGGCCATAATCTAATATTCAGGAACTCAAAAGGAATCGTGAGTTAAATTCAGAAATCCAGAATCCCTAGAGGGAGTCAGACAATAATCAGCTACAGGTTAAAGAGAAGAGATAGAAATATTAAATCCATGAAGGGTTTGGGATCCACCAGTTTGGGAGACATCTAGGTGGTGCAGCAATTAGAATACTAGACCTGAAGTCAGGAAAACCTGAGTACAGATATGATCTCAGATACTTACTATCTATGTGACCCTGGTCAGGTTACTTAGTCCTGTTTGTCTCAATTTCCTCATCTATAAAATGGATTGGAGAAGGCAAAGAAAAAAAAGCTCTAATATTCTTGCCAACACCCCCCCCCCCCAAAAAAAGCCCTGCTAAATGCATTAGAAAGAAACGGACAGGTTGGAAAAGATAGAGAAACAATTGGGATAGAAATCATAAGTTTGAAAGAACAGCAATTTCAATTATTCAAACATTGTCTGGAGGTCTCTTTCTGCTCATTTCAATCTTTAAAATGATGTTCTATCCTGGATCAAATTCTCCCTTAAAAAAGAGGAATTGGCTTCTGGAGTAGAAATGATGAGAACTGAGTGGAGAAATAATCATCACAGAATGTATGATACAGAAGACTTAAGACTTTTTATTTGGTCTCTAGATATTTGGAGGGGAGATTTCAAAGGGTTCATTGGAAAGATAAATAGGTCCCATGAACTAAAATACTTCAGGGGAAGTTAGTCCTGCAGGGTTGGGTAATGCCCAGGAATGAAATTGTGAAGAAAAAAAGGGAAATAGTTTCAGAAAGGAGAAAGATGGCATTTATTTGAAAAGAATGATGTAGATGCATGGAATATTCTACTGTTTCAAAGTCCTTTCACAACCCAGTCCCCTCCTACTTTAGTAGTCTTACAATTTATTCTTCAAAAAATAATTTTCAGTCCAGTGATACTGGCCAACTGGTTTTATCATGAATCAGACTTGTCCATCCCTCTCCTTTGGGAATTTTCTCTGCTTGTCCCCTAAGTTTTGAACACTTTCATTCCTCCACTCTTATGACTAACCTCCCTTGATTTCTTTAATCCCATCATCTAAAATCTCATTTTTCTACAGGAAGCCTTCCCAAGTCTTGTAACTTTCAGTACCTTCCTCCTCTTAATAATTTTCTTTTTATTCTGAATTATTTCATCTATTTTGATTTGCCTATTGTCTCCCCCATTAGATTGTAAGCTGTTTGAAGGCAGGGACTATCTTTTGCCATCCCCAATACTTATCACAGTCCCTGGATCCCTAAAGATATTTAATAAATATTTGCTTATTTATTGAAAATTTTAAGATAAATGCTGAGGATACAGAAACAAGTCCAGATAGCAGAGACAATATGATTATGATCCAGTTCTTTCAAAAACCCTCTGTGGAATAAGCAGAGGTTGCTAACTAAAGTTTAGGATAGCAACAAGGTTTGTTTGTTTGTTCATTTTTTGTAATCTCTCTCTCTCTCTCTCTCTCTCTCTCTCTCTCTCTCTCTCTCTATATATATATATATATATATATATATATATATATATATATATTAGGTTTTTTTGCAAGGCAAAGGGGTTAAGTGACTTGCTAAGTTCATACAGCTAGGTGATTATTGTCTGAGGATGGATTTGAACTCAGGTCCTCCTGATTCCAGAGCCAGTGCTCTATTCACTGTGCCACCTAGTTGCCCCAATTTTTTTTAATCTATATTGACAGGAAAAGGAGGATCAAAGAAGGCATGAGACTTTTCTTTTTCAGTGAGGTGACTATCAAAGGGAGCAAACAACAGGGAAAAGACAAAATTAGTGAGGGCCATGGTGGGAGGATGCAAAGGAAACCAATACTGAATTAATGTTGGGGAAAGAGCCCTAAGAATATGACAGGGGCTACTTGGAGAGGAGGTGAGTGCTGACTGCTTGGCTGTCTCCCCGTAGATATTGGAAAGACAACCTATCTGTTAGGTAGGTTGAAATGGAATTCTTTGGGGGAGCATGGTATATGGATTAAATGAAAACCTTGAAATCCCTCCATCTATGAACTTTTGTGGTATTAAGGGAGTTAATCTGATCCTGGAATGCTTCTACTCATTCTTTGGGGGATGTACTAACATCCACAAGTTCCAGGGTCACTAATTACACAAGGGTAGACACTGGAGGCTCACAATTCAAAGCATTTCAGCTAGAAGATGCAAAAGAGGAACAAATTCTGTGACCATGGTTTGCCTGCTTTTCTTCAGTGTAATTTGCATTCAATCAACACAGATTCCAACTACAATCTGTGTTGTATGGAATGAAGGAAAAGACTAAACATGGGGAGGAAGCTTTAGTTTCTTCATTACCAGTAGTAGCATCTCCTTGATATGTCCACACACAAGTGATGTAGGGTAATAGCACAGAAGTAGATGGGTAGCACAGAAAGAATGTTATTCTTCAAACAAGGCTCAGATACACTTGAGTAATTGCTTCATATGGTGAACAGTCAATAAATATTTGAATAAAGATAACAAAAAGAGGAAAATCACAAATGTTTTTAATTGGTGTCCAGTGATTTCTGACTCTTCATGATACCATTTGAAGTTTTCTTAGCAAAGAGTGGTTTACCATTTCCTTCACCAGCTCATTTAAAAGATGAAGAAGCTGAGGGAAATAAAATTAAATGGCTTGCCCTGGGTCCCACAACTAGTAAATGTCTGAGTTCAGCTTTGAACTCACAAAGATGAGTCTACTTGATTCCAGGTCCTGTACTCTATCTATTGTGTCACCTAGCTACCATACAGTTGCAGTATTTGGCACATCAATTTACTGTTGGTAGAGTTGTGAACTGATCCAACCATTCTAGGGAGTCATTTGGAACTATGCCTAAAGAGGTATAAAACTGTGCATACTCTTTGATCTGGCAGTGCTACTCTTAAGTGGTCTGTATCCCAAAGAAGACACAAAAAAGGAAAAACATCCATGTGTACAAAAACATTCCTAGCTCATCATTTGGGGATTGATCAATTTGTGAAATTTGATAATAAAATATTATTGTTATAAGAAAAGATGATTTTAGAAAAAGAAAAACATGAACTGATGCAAAGTGAAGTAAGCAGAACCAGAATATTGTCCACCTTAACAGGCACATTGTGGGATGTAATTGACTTCTCATCAATACAATCATCAGACATTCAATGGAAAATGCCATCTTCATCTAGAGAAAGGACTATGGAATCTGAAAAGCAGATCAAAGCTTTCTCATTCCACATCCATTGGCCATAACTTGTTTCGGTGAGGGGAGGAAAGGAATGGAGGAAGAATACTACAAAAATCAATGTTGAAAATTGTCTTTATGTATAATCGAAAAAAACAAACAATGACTTTACAATTCCAATGAAGACAATGATCAACTGCAAGTCCAAAGGATTAAAGATGAAACAAACTATTAACTTCTGTGACAGAGATGATGGATTTCAAGTGAATAACTTTTGGACATGGACAATGAAAGAATTTGTTTTGCTAGACAATGGCTCATAATTGCACAGATTTACTTTTATTGTTCAATGGGAGCAATGGACAAGAGAGATGAAAAGGATTGCAAAAATAAAATTCTTTTAAAATTGTAATATGGGTAATGGCATTTTGCAGGGCCTTTGATGGATCAGATTTTGTGAAGATATAAAGGGGAAAGTAAGTAAAAGGGGGGGGTCACAAGTTTATTTGGGGAATGAAGAATGCATTCTTGTTTCGGAGTGTAGTTTGTGTTAGAAAGCAGAGGAAAGTAAGAATTAGATTGAAAAGAGGAAGGTTTAGCTCAGGAAATAAAATTATTGTAAGATAAAAGTGTTTGAACTTAATGTCTAGATTTGGAGGAGTCAGAAGTAGCTAGGTAGCAAAGTGCACGGAGCACCTAGAGTCAGGAAAACTGAGTTCAAATCTGACCTCAGACCCTTACTAGTTATGTGACCCTGGCCATATCACTTAATCCTGTTTGCCTCAGTTTTCTCATCTGCAAAATGACCTGGAGAAGGACATAGCAAAACACTCCAGTATCTTTGCCAATAAAATCACAATGATATTGTGGAGTCAGATAAAATTAAAAAACAAATGGACAACAACAAAGGAGAGGAGCCAGTGACGATTTTTGAAACAAGCAATATCATAAAAAATGTGGACGAGGAAGACAACAAAAGGAGTATAGTCTCTTGGGTAATGTGGATGCAGAAGATATTAGTGGGAGAGAGGTCTAATAAAGAGGCAGTATAAAACTAAACATGAGCGGCAACTAAGATGACATGTGCTAGGATTTTAGCATGTGAATTTCTCATATTGGGGTGTTTTGTCCCAATGATATAGGTCAGCATTATATTCTTCCTCCAATATTCTATACTCCTATATCATCATTGAATCACCCAATCTTTTTAGCTATTTATACTTACAGAAAGCAGTACTCTCATTCCATCATCCTTTCCAACTGATAGGACATATGTATGGCTGCCCTGATAAGTCTAAAAGATCAGACTTAAGGATATGAATTTAAATCTGCTGGTGGTGAGGAAGGTATTTGAGCTGAGGAGTTATGCAAAGACTGAATGAAGAAGAAGACTTCATCAATTTAGATGCCTTGGTGGATTATGAAGAAATAAAACACAAGGGAGTGAACCTAGTTAAAGAGCAAATGTAGTATTAAAAATAATCACTCTGGGGAAGCTTGATGGTGTGGTGGATAGAGACTAGCCCTTGAGTCAAGGGGATCTGAGTTCAAATACAGACTAAGGTATTTTATAGCTTTGTGACATTGAGCAAGCCACTTAATCCCATTGCCTTGCAAAAAACAAAAGCAGAAACAATCAGTCTGAACAACTGAAAATCAAGGAATCACTTTAGGAATGGGAAAGAGAACTCGACTTTCAGCCTCAGCCTTGGCCTAGGCCTCCATCTTCTCCTCTTTCTTTGATTAGAATTTTTTTAATCAGTGTCCTAACTATGTCCCCAGATCAGCACTAACCAGAGGCAGTATTTGCATTGCAAGCATATTGAGGAAAGGAAATTTCAAGATCCTACAAGAAGATAAGCCTAATTCCTGCTTGGTGCATTCAGAGTATTTCAAAAGTATCCCATGAAGAGGAAAAACTAATTTCCAAATGCAGAGACTGTGACTACCTTCATACTACATGTATCCTAGATGTGAGTTCAGTTTTTCCTGATCGTACATGCTTAACATTTCCCTAATTCTGCATGTCCTTGTGGGACAGAGTATCATAGACTGGGATGGGATGTTTTATTGTTCTTACTTGCAAATACCCCTTCCTAAAAACTAATTCTCATTTAATTTTTAGCACTAGGGCTTATTAGAAAGGCACTCTACTCTCCTGTAGGTTAGCTACAGATCTCTGAAGGAATTATAGCAATAAAATTCTGGGGACCTAGTGAGCCAGTGCAAGTTGAGGGTCCAAGTTACATGATGATTATTGCTTCTTTATCAGAGAAAGAGTAAGTATTAGTTGCTGAATATTAGTGGGTGCATTTTTGGTACATTTTTTTTCAGTTACCTCCTTTGCCATAATTTTTGTTTAATGGATTTTCATAGTTCATATAAATTTCACATTTCTTTGTATTCTTCATATTTATTCATCTTAATTGCATAATGGTTGTATCATATTAATTAATAAAAACAATGTATTTAATTGTTATCTTGATCAAATATCATGTAGTTGCTGTTTTTTAATCATCTAAAACAGCTAGGAACATTTTTTTAAGCACATCATCCTTTCGGTTTTATTTCTGAGATTACTGTTGGTGTATAGTTCCCAATTAGAACTCTTCAGTCTTTGAGTAGCCTCAATCCTTCTGAACATGTTCTTGTGAGGAGATAACTTATGACTTCTCATGGGAATGACAGACAATATTATGCTGATGGGTTTGGAGTTGGCATTCACACAACGTGTCAGTGCTTCAATTGGTAGGATTTTCTAGGTTTCCTTCAGTGGACTAAGGTCTTTGTTTTCTTTTTTCTTATATAGTATGATCAAATGACTTCATAAACGAAACCTTGCCTTATTGAGTGACCTCAATTGAAAAGCTGCAGGGATGAAAGATGAAATGGAATTTTACTAAATGAGGAAATGAAGCAAAAGTCAAATCAAGAAATCCTGAGGAAACCTTTAGACTAAGCAGATAAATATAGCACAAAACTTGAGTGGCTCTAAGGGAGAGAGGTGACCAACCCAGAGCAAGGGAGAAGAGGCCTCATCCTCTCCATCACTTCCTAGTATGGGGTAGAGCAGACAACAACCAAAGCTGAGCCCTTGACTGAAAGAATTTGATTCTAATTATTGAATACATTTCAGTCATTGTTCAGACTCATTACCTGATAGTTGAATGGGTATTGTACCCCCTACACCCTTCCTCCCCAGCTTTGGATTATTGCTGTTTTGGATATAACCTGCACTTTCATTGGTAGGAAGAATTCATTGGGAGGAATTTTCCTCTTCAAATGAAAATTAGGTTTTTCTCAGTAGACTTCATATTAGACTGTCAGCTGGATCAGGGAGAAGTCAAAGGATTTATCCATTGTCTCAACCTCAGTGTTTCAGAGGTGGAATTTAAACCAAAGTTGCCTGATTCCAAGACAACTCTCTACCCACTGTGGCCAATTGCTTCTTTGCCTCACTTTATAGGCAAGTGGATTAAGGCATAGAGGAGCACTATGATTTCTGGATAGTCCAAGTCTCCTGGCTCCATATCTAATGCTCTCTTAGCTTTGTTCTTTCATTTTTCAATCAAAATAATGCTCCTAAATCACATAGCCCTTCATCACTGAGCTTCCATTCTGTATTCTGTACATCATTGCTTAGTTATCTGAATATACAAATATCCCTGAGGAAGACAGGGCAAAAAATGAGATGGAGTCCATTTATCATTTGCATTTTAAAGAACAGTAGCTCAACCCCTCAGTCATGAACACACATGGACAAATATGACTGGAAATTTTATGAGATACTATACAAATTATGGACAAATCTATAAATAACCATAGATGCATAAAATACACATGTATAAAATATACACCAATAAAATCCATCCCTGAGCAATTCCCCAGAAACAAATGTGATTTCTGGGAAGACTAGGATAGTCCTTTCTTATGGCAGGTAATGACACCTTTGGGATGAAGGCATGGACCATGAAGAAAACAGAATGATTGAGATTGTATTAAGGGGCAGGGGACAAGTTTTGGTGACTTCAATTAGAGAGACATTTACTAACAGCCATGTGAAAGATGAATTTTGTAAATAATCTGAGAGGAAAGGCATTAACAATGTGTGGAGGGGCATGAGGAGCACAGGCATGGAAAAGAGATAGTGGGATTTGATCAGTCTTGAAGGCAGCCAGAGGGAACTAGAGGACTAGAGGAAGATCATTCCAACCAGGAGAGACAAGGAAAAATCACAGGGTCCTTGTGCAAAGATCAAGGAGGTCTGTATTGCTGGATTGTAGAGAAGTGGAAAGGAGTGACATATAAGACTGAAAGCATGAGAAGGAGCCAGGAATGAAGAGTTTAAAGGTCAAATAGAGCATTTTAGATTTGATGCTAGAGGTCATAGGGAGCCATCAAGCTTTAATTAACGTAAGAGCTCCATGACCATATCTGCATTTTAAGAAGACCACTTTGGTGGCTATATGAAGGATGGGCTAGAGTAAGGAAAGAATGCATTAGTAGTGAAATGACTCAACCTAAAGAATATTGATTAATAAATTATTGATTAATAAAAGAAGTCACTAAACCTTGACATGGGACTTCCTCTCTAGGCTATTTTATTCTGTTTTTCTGTCAGTTACTTAGAAGAAAGCCGACATTTGTCTTCTTGCAAATGACAGAAATCTACAAAGAAAAATAAAAACTAAATGATGGAACAACACGAACTGTTGGTATTTATTCATTTTTTCAAAACATTGTACTTAAATGAATGTTCCTTCCAAACCACTCCCATAAAGTAGGGCTTTTATAGATGAGGAAACTAAACACAAGAGCACTTGTCCATTTCCAAAAGGTCACATCAAATTAGAATACAGTCTTTAGCCTGAGTAACATAGTGCCAAGCATTGAACAATAATTTGCGTTTTTGCAAATAGTAGCTCTGTCAGTCATCTTAGCAGTAGGGAAATCACACCATTTGTCCATGGTTTCAGACTAAATTTGAATGTGCCTAAGCTGAAAACTGGAAACCAGAAAGTCTGGAAGGAACTTGGGTGCATCACAGAAGTCCTATCCACATCAGAGGCAAGAATACTTGAGCTGGTGGACCATTTAGAATCAAAGCTAAATTGGAAATGTTAACCACATGGATTATTCTAAAAATGAGGCTGTATTCATAATAAATTTGGAGTTGGAAGGGACTCCACAAACCAAACATGTAAATAATTCCTATTTTACAATTTCAAAAACCAAGGCTAAGAAACAGAAGTGACTCACCCAAGGCCTCAGAGTTACTAACATTTAGAGGTGGGATTTGAATCCAGGTTCTCCAATTCTAGAATCCATTGTCTACTGTGTCCAGCTGACTCTGCACGAATGTTAAGTGTCCCAGAGAATTTATGTCTGAGCCTAGTACTTGGGGAAAGCATAATGGGGGCTTGGATCAATGCATTCATTAGCCTGGTGAATTGCATAGACTGGGTGAAGAGCAGGAAGTTCTCTTTGGCAAATTCCATCCTGCTGGGTCTGGCATTCTCTAGAATCTTCCTTCTCTGGATATTGATAATCATTTCAGTGATGAAGATCTTTTCCAGGGATATTTTGCTTAACACAGTAACCAGAGAGTTACTTAAATATTTGTTGGTCACGGCTAATGACTTGAGTTTGTCCTTTTCCACCTGCCTCAATGTCTTCTACTTCCTGAAGATCACCTATTTTTCCCATTCCCTCTTCCTGTGGCTCAAGTGGAGAATTAACAGGATAGTCCTTATGATCTTGCTGGGGTCTTTGATAATGTTTCTGATACTGAATATTCCCCTGTTGGGAAAATTCTGGATTGACTTCCCTGGGAGCATGGAAAGGAAGGAAGAAAAAAATCACACTAGGCCTTTTCCAATGGAGACCCTTCAAAGGACAAACTTAGCTATACAAGTTCTCCTCTCCTTTATGCGTCTCATCCTCTTCATTATGTCTCTGGCCTCCTGTTTCCTGCTGATCTTGTCCCTAAGGAGACATGTCCAGCAAATGTGGCTTAATGCCATAGGCTACAGAGATTCCAGAACTGAGGCCCATATAAAAGTCATGAGATGGATGGTCTCCTACATTTTCCTCATTATTCTCTACTACGTGAACATTTTTATAACCATGTCAACCTTCCCTATGCTAGGGCAAAGGCAGGCAGAGTTACTGGGAGTTGCTCTAATCGGTTTTTATCACTCAGCCCACTCTTTCATCCTGCTTTTGGGAAACAGCAAGATGAAGAAGGCATTCCTTTGGGTGTGGCATCAAACCCTGTTATGCCTCCAAGGATGAAAACCATAACTTGAATAGCTTGGGAAACTTGATACCTTCAATGGACAAGTCAGTCAACATGGGAGGTTGTCTTCATTTCTGTCTTTCTCCATTTTTAGGATTTTAGGAATTGTCTAATTTTTATTTTGGACACCTTAAGCAGCCCTGGGACTCTGGACAAAGTTTAAAACGTTTGTTGCTTCAGGATCACATTGTGGGACAGAGCATCCTAGCAACAGAATCATAAGGGACATCAGAGGTCATTAGTTCAACTGACTCACTTTAGGGAAGATGACACTGAGACCCAAACAAGGCTCAGTGTCATGGGCCTAAATCTGGATGGGACACCAATGAGTCATAGGGTTAAAGTCACTAGGAACTTCAGATACTATCCAGTTCCATCTTCTCATTTTACAGATGAGGACATTAAGGACCCAGAAAAGTCACAGGAATGATATCTAATTCTTAATTCTTCTAAGACAGAAAAGAAACTGTGGAACAAGAAATGTTGCATGATTGGAACAGTCATGACTGCTCCACTCACTCAACTTTTCTTATGACTGGTGACTGGATTTGAACCTAAGCCTTTTGAGTTCAAATCCTGTGCATTTTTCATTTCCCTCCCCTGCCCACCCTGCTCAGAGTTCTTCTTGTCACTTCCCTTTTTAATCCTTAGACTTTTCTTCTCTTCCCTATTTAATATCCCATCCAACTCTGACCCATTGGGTTAACATCAAACTTTTCCAATCTAATGAGGTTTTTGGGCAAGTAAGCTATTTTGTCAAAGATGAAACTTATATCAATGCTGGGGTGTCAACTCAGACAAACCCTATTCCTCAGGTGACATTTTAGTTTGATTTGGGGAACAGTAAACAAAAATCAATTTCCCCGAGTGGGTGTGGGCATATAGTATATGGCATTGGCAAATGGAAAGAGCTTTTACTGTCAGAAAACTCACATTCTTGTAGTAACAAGGCACATATGGCAGTAACGATCACCTAAAACAGAGTGAGCATTTTATTCCTTTTATAAAAATGGGAAACTCATCAGATGGCAAGGCTCTAGAAAAGAATCTTCAAGAATGATGCGAATATCATAAAATGCACAAGGTAATCATGGAAACCCCTCCTCTATGATTTCCATTTTCCAGGACAGCAAGGAAACAAGACTGATTACTTTATACAAGAAATGTTTATGCCTAATGCAAATGAAGTTTGAATCCTCCAAGTTGCTACGTGTACCATCACTTCATCATGCCAAGATGCCATCTTTACAGCTGTTACAGTCACCTTTAAAATAAGCTTATCATTTTCACCTGCATTTCTTGATTGTTAGAAACAACTTTAGGCTAATTGAACATATCACTATGAATAGGGAAGTGTTAGAGCAGGGGTGCCTGACCTTGAGACTATATTTGGAAGAATGTGTTCAATTCTGGGCATCACCTTTGTGAAGAACACCAATAAACCAGAGGGTGGCCAAAGGAAGGCAACCAAGATGATGAAAGAACTCATGTTCAAACCTTATGAGGTCTGCTTGTAGGAAATGAAGTAGATGTTGAGTCTGGAGGAGCAAAGCCCTAGGATGGAACATGATAATCTCCTTCAGAGAAAAATGAAAGAAGAATTGTCAGATGTAAGAGAGAACGGACCTGTTTTAATTGTGCCTAGAAAAAATCAAGACCAAGAGATAGAAGCAACAAAGAGACAAATTTAGTCTTAAAGTGCCTAATTTTTATTTTCTTCCTTATTTTATCATCTACGTCTCCTGAAATATCCCTCTCTGCCCTCTGTTCCCAGAGAACCATATCTCATTGAAAAAAAAAAGAAAAAAGAGGTGGAAATTTCAGGAAAATTAGCATGTAAGAAACATTACATGCTGTGTTTCAGACCCATAGGACTTCCTAAGCTTCAAGGGAAGGGGAACTGTTTTCAGTTCCTTCATCCAGATTTAGTCATAATTTTGTGATATTTGGTTTTAGTAACACCCCGAATCCACCATTGCAGTTTTTTTGAATACAATTTGCTTGATTGCATTTATTTTACTATGCATTGATTCATGTAAATCTCTCCATTTCTCTTTATTCATTTTAGTCATCATTTCATATAGGACAATAAAATATCCTCATATTAAGTTGCCATGATTTTGTTGTTATTTCCCATTTGATGGATATCTACTCTGTTTTCATTTCTTTTCTTACATAAGCATAGCTGCTATAAATATTTCAATGTAAATGGGACCTTTCTTTTTATACTTGACTCCTTTGGGATATATGCCTGAAAGTAGAAAAATAGGTCAAAGGTTATGGGCAGTTTTTGTCATGTTATATAATTCCAGGCTGCTTTATAGAATTCTTAGACTAATTCACTCGTAACGACACTAACAATGCATATATACAAGTCTTCCAGAAGTCTGAAAACATGGACTAGCTTTACCTATTGTCATTTTTACAAATATTCTGAGCTGAGAGAAAACCAATAGGTTTTTTGATATTGCCTTCATTTTATTATTAATGATTTGAAACATTCTTTCACATGATTTTTTTTAGGTTTTTTGCAAGGCAAATGGGGTTAAGTGGCTTGCCCAAGACCACACAGCTAGATAATTATTAGGTGTCTGAGGTCGGATTTGAACTCAGATCTGCCTGACTCCAGGGCCAGTGCTCTATCCACTGTACCACCTAGCCGCCCCTCACATGATTTTTAATAGCCTAAAAATGTTCTGATAGCTAGCTGTTTGTTCATATATTTTGTTTTTTTTGTCTTTTGGAAAATAGATTTTAGTTTTAGTAATTTAATTTAGGTTATTGCTATATCATCTTGACTATCAGTCCCCTATTTGAGATATATGATCAAAAGATTTTTTCCTCATTATTCACTAATAGATAAGTAGTCAACTGGTTAAAGCAAACCATCCTGAAGAATTGGATACACTATCATCCATAAGACAGAATGCTCCAATCAACTAATAACAAGACAAATTTATACAAAAAGACTCTGAAGTTTCAACTCATACCCAGCAAATCGGAAAGATGATAAAAAGATAAGATTAGTCAATATTGGAGGGTTTGTGCAATGCTAACCATATTGTTGGTGGAGCTGTGAAACAGCACAACCATATTGGAAAGCAATTTGGAATTTTGAAAATAAAGTCATCCAAACATCTGTAACCTTGACCTAGAAATTCGACTACTCAACCAAGGTGGTCATTAACAAGAAAACAAAATTCTCATATATACCAAAATACTTTTTTATTGATCATTTATTTTATTTTTTCCATTTATGTGTTATGAAAATTTTTCACTATTCAGCCACTTGCCTATCCATATAAATTAAAAATTTTTCTTCTACCTCTCTTCCCACCCGGTCTCCTCAGTGGTGACATGAAAAGTCTAGTGAACAATGAATATGTACATTTGAATTTAACATGTTTACATATGGTCAATTAGAATAAGGGGGGAAAGAAAACAATTGGATAGAAAGGAATAACAAGAGAAATTTGTAGGAAGTGATGAGTGTTTAGTTAGATTCTATTGGGTTTGGTGGGGTTTTGGTTTAGTTTTGCCTATATTTGGATGGTATTGTCCTTAACAAGTCCCAGGGTTGTTCTAGCTCTCTGAACTGTGGAGGGGAGTTATATCTCACATAGTTGATCAATTCACAATGTTTTATTAATTCCACCAAAATACTTTCAGCAGTGCCTTTATGGTAATAAAGAATTGGAAATGAAGTCAATTCTCTTTCATTGGGAAATGATTAAACAAATTGTGGTAGATGAATGTAACTGAAAATTACTGTATAATAAAAAGAAGTGGAGGAGTTTTTGAAAGTGTGGATCTGATTGGAGCCAAGATGGTGGCACAAAGCTAGCTTGCTCCCAGAGCCTTTCGCTACCAAGATAAATGAAGCCTCTACTCTGACATTCACACTACAGCTTCCACCAAGAAAAAGAGAAGATTCAAGAAGTTTTCAATTGTGAACATCACGGAGGCTCTTCAGTGAAGGTCTGTCTCTTTGAGGGGGAAGGGGAAGTAAGGTCCAGGAGGTCAGAGAGTGGGGAAAGCCAGCAGGAGGCTTTTTTTTTTTCTGTATTCGTTTTTTAATTGTTTTTTGAATTTTACAATTTCCCCCCAATCTTGCTTCCCTCTCCCCATCCCCCACACAAGGCAGTGTGATAGACTTTACATTGTTTTCATGCTATACATTGATCAAAATTGAATGTGTGGAGAGAGAAATTATATCCTTAAGGAAATAATAAAATATAAGAATAGCAAAATTACATAATAAGATAATTTTTTAAAATTAAAGGGAATAGTCTTTGGTCTTTGTTAAACTTCACAATTCTTTCTATGGATACAGATGCTATTCTCCATCACAGATACCCTAAAATTGTCCCTGATTGTTGCATTGATGAAATGAGTAAGTCCATTAGGGTTGATTATTGCCCCCATGTTGCTGTTATGGTGTACAATGTTCTTCTAATTCTGCTCAAACCTGCTCAGCATCAGGTCATGCAAATCATTCCAGGCTTCTCTGAATTCCTCTCTCCTGGTTTCTAATAATAGTGTTCTATAATGTAAACATACCATAATTTGTTCAACCATTCCCCAATTGATGGACATTCACTCAATTTTAAATTTTATTTGCCACCACAGAGCTGCTATGAATATTTTTTGTACAGGTGATGTTTTTACCCTTTCTCATCATTTCTTCAGGGTATAGACCCAGTAGTGGTATTATTGGATCAAAGGGGATGCAAATTTTCATTGCTCTTTGGGCATAATTCCAAATTGCTCTCCATAAAGGTTGGATGAGTTCACAGCTCTAACAACAATGCAATAGTGTCCCAGATTTCCCACATCCCTTCTAACATTGATCATTTTTCTTTCTGTCATATTGTCCAATCTGAGAGGTGTAAGGTGGGATCTCAGAAATGCTTTAATTTGCATTTCTCTAATCAGTAATGATTTAGAACAATTTTTCTTTTGCTCTAAATGAATTGCTTTCATTTCCTCATCTGTAAATTGTCTCTGCATATTCTTTGACTATTTGTCAACTGAAGAATGGCTTTTTTTTTTTTACAAATTTGACTCAGTTCTTTATATATTTTAGAAATGAATCCTTTGTCAGAAATACTAGTTGTAAAGATTGTTTCCCAATTTACTACATTTCTTTTGATCTTGGTTATAGTGGTAGTGTTTGTGCAAAAGCTTTTTAATTTAATGTAATCAAAATTATGATAGGTTTGTTATTGACATAGTTAATTTTACTGACAGTTTTCCTAATATTGAACCAACCCTGCATTCCTGGGATAAATCCAGCTTGGTCATATGTATTATCCTAATGATAACTTGCTGTAATTGCTTTGCTAAAATGGTGCTTTATATTTTTCTTCAGTTTTTCCCAGCCTTTTTGGTGTTTTATAGATTGTATAAATTCATTGGTTTCTATTTGTCCAGTTCTAACTTTTAGGGTTTTCTTTTCTCCAGTTAACTTTTGTGTTTCTTTTTCCAGTTGGTTCATTTTATTTTTTGCTAAGTTGTATTCCTTTTCCAATTGGCCAATTTTATTTTGAAGAGTTGCATTGTTCGTCTTTTGTAATTTTAATTAAAGGAGTTGATTTCTTGATCAATTTTTCATAATTTTCCTGCATGACTCTGATTTCTTTTCCCTATTTTTCCTCTTGTACTCTTCTTTGGTTTTTGCATGCTTTTTTACATTCTTCTATGAGGCTTTAGGTTTTAGTCCAATTCATAGGCTCCTTTGAGACTCCTCTTGCAGGTAATTTTTCATTTTTTTCTTCTGTTAAGGCAACTCTTTCTGCATAGTATCTTTCTATCCCTATCTATCATCTCTATCTGCATAGTAGCTTTCTATGATTCATGAAAAGTTTTTTGCTCATTTTGCTCATTTGTTTTCTGCCCTTGGGGCAAAGGGAGTATAGAACCAAGACCTTTGTACTGGGGCTGGAGTCTGATCTCTGGCTT
Organism: Macrotis lagotis; assembly: GCF_037893015.1. Lineage (NCBI taxonomy): Eukaryota > Metazoa > Chordata > Mammalia > Peramelemorphia > Peramelidae > Macrotis > Macrotis lagotis. The sequence goes on along the minus strand of NC_133662.1, from coordinate 266,054,918 downwards.
ATCACTGGTCAAGATGTTGCTTATGTAGCCCAGGCATTGCCTGTGCAGTGGTTTATTTCCTCCTTTATCTTCAGGTTCAGCCTATGAAGTGATTTGTTCTCAATCCAGTCATGTCTTTTGCCCCAGTGTTCCCAGGGTTCACACGTTGTTTGGGGTTGGGACTCTCCCTGCTGCCTCGATATCTAGCTGCCAGGACCAGTGCTGTTGTCTAGCTGTGGGGACCTGATCTGTGCAGTAACTAAAAGGTTCCTGCTGGCTTTCCAACTCTCCAGCCTAGCTGGGCTTTACTTCCCCTTTTCAGCTGGAGAGAAAGACCTTCACTGAAGATCCTCCATGATGTCTGCAGTTGAAAACTTGTTTCAATCTTTTCTTTTTTTGGTGGAATAAAGCTCCAGAAGCATGCTAACTTCATGCCACCATCTTGGCTCCACCCCAGAAGGCTCTTTTTTCCATTTTCAAATTAAATTTTATTTTATTTTCAGATACACATTGTCTCCCTGCCAACTCACCATACACCTAAATAAGAAAGAAAGAAAAACAATATTATCATTGCAAACATAAAGAGTTCAGCAAAATAAAGTCTTTCAGAGCTGTTTGGATTTGTTTGTTTGTTTGTTTTGTTTTTGTTTTTGCAAGGTAATGCAGTTAAGTGACTTACCCAAAGTCACACCGCTAGGTAATTAGAAAGTATCTGAGTGTGGATTTAAACTCACGTCCTCCTGACTCCAGGGCCAGCAGCACTCTATCCACTGTACCACTTAGCTGCCCCAGAGCTGTTTGTATTTACAATATTACTGTTATTTACACAATGCTCAAATGCTTCTTCATTCATTCTTCAATTCAGTAATACATTCAAGGCAACTTTGAAGTTGATGGTACCCAGGAAATCTCCCTTCCCTAGAAAAAAACATTCAAGAAAGCCATTCAGAAATTCAAGAAGCCTGGTAATCCTAACCCTAGAAGGTACAGGTCAATTTAGAAATCCTGAAAGCTCCAGAGGGAGTCAGAAAATAATCAGTTAAGGGTGAAAGGGAAAAGATACAAAGATTAAATAGATGAAGAATTTGGAATACAACAATTTGAGAGGCAGCTAGGTGAAGCAATGAATATAGCTCAAGGACTGAAGTCAGGAAGACCAGTATTTAAACACAGCCTCAGTTACTCAGTGGCTGTGTGAATCTGGGCAAGTTATTCAGCCCTTTTTGTCTCATTTTCCTAGCTGTAAAATGGGCTGGAGAAAGCAAAGACAAAAAATACTCTATAATATTTTTGCCAAAAAAACCCCTAAAGGGGTAATAAAGATATAGTATATGATATATAAAAAAATATATAGTATATAATATATAAAATAATATATGATATATAATAAATATAATAAAGACAAGACTGAAAAGACATAAAAATAGTTGGAATGCAAATCATAAGTTTTATTCAGGTACAACACAATAGTAATTAAGATACTTAATGGAGAAACTTCTATTACTCAAACATTGACTAGAGCTCTCCTTCTGCTCATTTCATTCTTTAAAAGACAGAGGAACAAATATAATGATGTTATATTCTGGTTCTAATTCACCCTAATATAGAGGAATAAGTTTCTGGACTAGAAATCATGAATACCTAGTAAGGAAGTGACCCACTCCTTCACTGAATTTATGACAGAAGACTAAGCAATCTGAGGCTTATATGAAATGAACCCTAGATTTTTGGATGGGAGATTTGCCAGGGTTCAGAGGAAAGATAGATAGTACCCTTGATTAAAATATTTCAAGCAAAATTAGTCCAGGAGGATTGAGTGATTCTCCAAAATGAAATTTTGAAGAAACAAAAAGAAATAGTTCTAGGAAGGAGGGAAGAAAGATGTTTTCATTTGCAAAGAATGATGTGGATACACAGGGTACTCTCCTATTTCAAAGCCCTTTTAGAGCCTAACACCCCTCCTACCTTTCCAGTCTATAACTTATTCTTCAAAAAATACTTTTCAATCCAATGACACTGCTTTCCTGGTTTTCCATGAAGAAAACCTTACATCTCTGCCCTCTGGGCATTTTCTCTGGCTATACCCTAATCCTTGAACACTCTTGCTCCTCCACTCTGACTATTAACCTCCCTTGCTTTCTTTAATGCCACCTTATAAAATGCCACCTTCTATAGGAAGTCTTCCCAACCCTTCTTATTTGCAGGGGCTTCCCTCTCTTAATAATTTTCTATTTATTCTGCATAGAGTTTACCTTGTCTATTTTAGTTTGCACATAGTCTCCCCTATTAGACTGTAAGTTACTTGAGGACAAGATTTATTTTTACCATTCCCAGGATTTAGCACAGTCCTGATACATAACATATATAATAAGCATTTGTTTATTTAGTGAAATTTTTAAAAGAAATGTCCAGATATGGAATCAAGTCCTGATCTCAGAGACAATATGAATAATGACATGACTTAATTAAGTGACTTGCCCAAAGTCACACCGCTAGGTAATTAGAAAGTGTCTGAGGCTGGATTTAAACTCACGTCCTCCTGACTCCAGGGCCAGTAGCATTCTACCCACTGTGCCACTTAGCTGCCTCCACGGCTGTTTGTATTTACAATATTACTATTATTACATAATTCTCAAATGCTTCTTCATTCATTTTTCCATTCCATGTATTGAGACCCAGAACAATTAAAAGCTGGTGAGGGAAGTTAAGCACAACGACAAGGTTTGCTTGATAGTGATAGTTTCTTTTGTAAAATTGGGAGGAAAAGGAAGCTGAAAGAAGACATGAGATGTTTGCTTTGATTTGGGATGAATATCAAAGAGAATTAAAGAAAAATTAAAAAACAGAGCTGGACAGTGATAATGGGAGGATGCAAAGAAACCAATATTACATTAACTTTAGGGAAAGGGCCCAAACAATATTAGTGGGGTGAATTGGAGAGGAAGTGGTGCTGTCTTCCAAAAGATACTGGATAGACAATCTAGATGTCAGATAGGTGAACTGGAATTCTTTGGGGGAAGGCGGATATGAGAGAAAGGAAAAGGTTATTGAAGCCCTTCTATGAAATTCTGTTTTGATGTGGTAGTTCAACTGACCTCAGAATGCTTCTAGCCATCCTTTTTAGAATTTACTAACATCCCCAAATTCCAGGGTTACCAATCAAACACCCAAACAAATCAAACACCAATCAAAAAAATCAAAGATGGGAGGCTCCCTACTCAAGGAATTTCCATTAGAAGATGCAAAAGAGTAACAGATTCTCTGTCCATGGTTTGCCTACTCTTCCTCAATATAATTTGCATTCAAGGAAAACAGATTCCAAACACAATCAACAATACAGGGAATGAAGGAAACAAGGACATAAGAGAATGAAGCTGTAATTTCTTCATTACCAGGAGCAGCCACTTCTTCACAATGCATCCTCACACAAGAGAAGTAGAGGAGTGGTGATAGGATAGACAGAAAGAAAAATGCTATCCTCCAAATAGGGCTCCAATATACATGAGTAACTGGTTCATTGGATGAACAGTCAACAAATGTTTGAATAAAGATGACAAAGAAAGGAAAATCAGAAATGCTTCTCTTAGTGTCCAGTCATGTCTGACTCTTCATAATCCCATTTGGAGTTTTTTAAGCAAAGAATAGTTTACCATTTCCTTCTCCAACTTATTTGAAAGATGAAGAAGCTGAGTAAATAAGATTAAATGATTTGCCCATGGCCACTTGTCTTGAGATTAGATCCAAACTCACAAAAAATGAGTCTTCCTGAGTCTGGACTCTATACTTTCTCCATTGTGCCACCCAAATGCTCTAATGTTGCAGTGTTTGGGACACTAATGCACTGTTGATAGAGTGAACTGATCCAACTCCCCAATGGGGAGTAATTTGAAACTATGTTTAAAGGGCAATGAAACTATGTATAGTCTTGGATTTAGCAATGTCATTCCTACATATCAATCCCAAAGAGGTCACAACAAAAGAAAACCATCCACATGTAAAAGAATTGTCATAGTTCATCATTTGAGGAGTGATTGATCAAGTTGTTATATGTGAATCTAATAAAGTATTATTGCTTTATAAGAAAAGATGATTAGTCTGATTTTAGAAAATTCTGGAAAGTTTTACAGGAACTGATGCTGAATGAAGTGAGCAGAACCCAGAACACTGTACACTTTAATAGTGGGATGTGATAGATTTAACTCTTTTCATCAATACAGTGATCAAAGACAATTCTACAAGATATGAAATGGAAAATGCCATCTTTCATCCAGATAAAGAGCTGGAAAATCTGAATGCAGATTAAAGCATGCTATTTCTACGCTTTTAAATCTGTTTTTTTGCTTTTTTTCTTCTCATGTTTTTGCCCTTTTCCCTTCTGATTCTTCTGTCACAGAATGACTAGCATGCAAATATTTGTAAGAGAATATACATGCGTAAGCAACATCAGATTTCTTGCAATCCCTAGAGTGAGGAAAGGAAAAGGAAGGAGGAAGAGAACTACAAAAACGAAGGTTGAAAATTATCTTTAGCTATAATTGGAAACATAAAAAACAGAAAAAAGATAGTTGCAGTAGTTTAGGAAAAATAGGTCATTAATACATAAATGGCTGATATTAACTCAGTCATTCTGGAAAGCAATTTGCTTCTATGAAAAAAAGTTGCTAAACCATGCATGCTTTTCGGGCCACCCATACAATGGGTAGGTCTATACTTCAGAACCCAAAGAAAGAAAAAAAGGACATCTATAATTATATTTAAAACAAACATTTTTTGGCCTATCAAAGTACTGGAATCTAATGCTTATCTGCTAGGGGGTGCCACACAATGTATGACAGATAAATGCAATGGATATTATTGTACCCTAAGAAATTAGGAAAAGGACTTTGTCAGACCTGGAAAGACTTGCATGGATCGATAGAGAATGAAGTGAACAGATCAAGGAGAAAAGTCTAAAAATAATAACAAAATTACAAAAAAAAAATAAATTGTGACCTTAGAACTCCAGCAAAGACAATGATCAAGCAAAAGTTCAGAGGACTGAAAATGAAGCAAACTACTCACAGTCTGTTATAGAGATGATGGATTTAAAATGCATAATTTTTACACATAATCATTTAAGGAATTTGTTTAGCTGGACAATGGATAATTATTATGAGGTTTACTTTTTATTTTTTAATGGGAGCAGTGGACAGGAGAGATAAAAATGTTTGTTAAATTTAATTTAGTTTTAAAAACTTAAATACTTTATTGTAATGCGGGCAAACATATTTGGCAGGGGCCTTGAATGATAGGTCAGATTTTTTTTTTTTTTAGGTTTTTGCAAGGCAATGGGATTAAGCAGTTTGCCCAAGGCCACACAGCTAGGCAATTATTAAGTGTCTGAGACCAGATTTGAACTCAGGTCCTCCTGACTCCAGGGCCAGTGCTCCATCCACTGTGCCACCTAGCCACCTCAATAGGTCAGATTTTGAAAGGTAGAAAGGAAGTAGAGAGTAGGAAAGATGGGGGGAAATTTGTAAACACAACCTCAGGGGGAAAATAATGGCACAGGTGAGTTGAGGCCAGAAAACAGAAAATATTGTAAGTTAAGAGTTTGGATGTAATGTCTAGATTTGTAGGAATCAGGAATTCGTAGGTAGAGCATCTAGAGTCAGGAATATCTGAGCTCAAATCTGACCTGAGGCAGATGTTGTGTGACCCTGGGCAAGTCACTTAGTCCTGTTTCTGTCAATTTCCTCATCTGTAAAATATCCTGGAACAAGAAATGGCAAAGCACTTTTAGTATCTTTATCAAGAAAATTCCAAATCAGTCAAGGAGTCAGACAAGACAGACTATGACTGGACAACAACAAAGGAGAGGAGCCAGGGAAGGTTTTTGAACCAAATAGTGCCATAGAAGATGTGGATAAGCATGATAATTAGTTTATTTGCTTGGGTTACATCCCCAGATGGGGTTGGGATGTGAAAACAGAAGACACTATGGGGAGAGAGATCTATTAAAGAGGTACAATAAAACTAAAGCTGAGGTATGAGCAAGATGAATAGATAAGGACATAGCATATGAGTCTCTCATATTGGGGTGTTTTTCAGCAATGATATAGGTCAGCAATAGATTCTTCTTCCAGATTTCTGTTTTTTTAGGAAAGATTTTATTTATTATGAGTTTTACAATTTTCCCCCTATTCTTGCTTCTCTCTCCCCATACCCCACAAAAAAGTAGTCTGTTAGTCTTTACAGTATGTCCATGGTATACATTGATCCAAGCTGAGTGTAATGAGAGAGAAATAATATCCTTAAGGAAGAAAAATAAAGTATAAGAGATAGCAAAATTACATAATGAGATAATGGGTTTTTTCCTGATATTGAAGGTAATAGTCCTTGGTCTTTATTCAAATTCCACAGTTCTTTCTCTGGATACAGATGGTATTCTCCATTGCAGACAACCCCAAATTGTCCCTGATTGTTGCACTGATGGAATGAGTGAGTCCATCAGGGTTGATCGTCACCCCCATGTTGCTGTTAGAGTGTACAGTGTTTTTCTGGTTCTGCTCACCTCACTCAGCATCAGTTCATGCCAATCCCTCCAGGCTTCCCTGAATTCCCAATCCTCCTGGTTTCTAATAGAACCATAGTGTTCCATGACATACATATACCACAGTTTGTTAAGCCATTCCCCAATTGAAGGACATTTACTTGATTTTCAATTCTTTTCCACCACAAACAGGGCTGCTATGAATATTTTTGTACAAGTGATGTTTTTACCCTTTTTCATCATCTCTTCAGTGTATAGTCCCAGTAGTGGTATTTCTGGATCAAAGGGGATGCACATTTTTGTTGCCCTTTGAGCATAAATCCATATTGCTCTCCAGAAAGGTTGGATGAGTTCATGGCTCCACCAACAATGTATTAGTGTCCCAGATTTCCCACATCCCTTCCAACATTGACCATTTTCCTTTCTGTTCATATTGGCCAGTCTGAAAGGTGTGAGGTGGTACCTCAGAGATGCATTAATTTGCGTTTCTCTAATAAGTAGTGATTTAGAGTAAATTTTCATATGACTGTGGATTGCTTTGATCTCATCAGTAAATTGCCTTTGCATATCCTTTGACCATTTGTCAATTGGGGAATGGCTTTTTAAAAAAATTTTACTCAGTTCTCTGTATATTTTAGAAATGAGTCCTTTGTCAGAATCATTAGTTGTAAAGATTGTTTCCCAATTTACTACATTTCTTTTGATCTTTGTTACAGTGGTTTTGTCTGTGCAAAAGCTTTTTAGTTTAATGTAATTAAAATTATCTAATGATGTTCTCCACCTCTTCCTTGGTCATAAACTGCTTCCCTTTCCATAGATCTGACAGGTAAACTACTCCTTGATCATCTAGTTTGCTTATAATATTGTTTTTATGTCTAAATCCTGGATCCATTTTGATCTTATCCTGGTCTAGGGTGTGAGGTGTAGGTCTAATTCAAGTTTCTTCCATACTAATTTCTAATTTTCCCAACAGTTTTTATCCCAATAACTGGACTCTTTGAGGTTATCAAATAGCAGAATACTAGAATCATTTCCTGCTATTGCACCTAGTCTATTCCACTGGTCCACCCCTCTATTTCTTAACCAATACCAGACAGTTTTGATGACTGATGCTTTATAATATAATTTTAGAACTGGTAAGGCTAAACCACCTTCTTTTGCACTTTTTTTCATTGAATCCCTGGAAATTCTTGACTTATTACTTACAATTTTTTCTAACTCATGAAAGTAATTTTTTGGAATTTTGATTGGTAGGATAATAAACAAATAGTTTAGTATTAGTAGAATTGTCATTTTTATTATATAAGCTTGACCTATCCATGAGCAGTTGATTTAAATGACGTTATTTAAATCTGATTTTGTTTGTGTGAGAAATGTTTTGTAATTGTTTTCAAAAAGTTTTTGAGTCTGCCTTGGCAGGTAGACTCCCAGGTATTATATTGTCTGAGGTTACTTTGAATGGGATATCATTTTCAAGCTCTTTCTGCTATATCTTACTAGTCATATATAGAAATGTTGAGGATTTATGGGGGTTTATTTTATACCCTGTGACTTTACTAAAGTTTCTAATTATTTCCAGTAGTTTTTTAGATAACTTTCTGGGATTCTCTAGGTATACCATCATGTCATCTTCAAAGAGTGAGAGTTTTGTCTCTTCCTTCCCAAATCTAATTCCTTTAATTTATTTTTCTCATCTGATTGCTGAAGCTAACATTTCTAATGTGATATTAAATAGTAGTGATAGGCATCCTTGTTCACCCCTGATCTTATTGAGGATGCCTCTAGCCTATCCCCATTGCATGTAATGATTGATGATGGCTTCAGATACATACTGCTTATTATTCTAAGGAACAATCCATTTATTCCTACACTCTCTAGTGTTTTTAGTAGGAATGGATGCTGCATTTTGTCAAAAGATTTTTCAACATCTATTGATATGATCATATGATTTCTGCTAGGTTTGTTATTGATATAATTGATTAGACTAACAGTTTTCCTAATATTGAACCAACCCTGCATTCCTGGGATAAATACTACTTGATCATAATGTATTACCCTAGTGATAAGTTGTTGTAATCATTTTTTTAAAAGGTTTTTTTGAAAGGCAAATGGGGTTAAGTGGCTTGCTCAAGGCCACATAGCTAGGTAATTATTAAGTGTCTGAGACCAGATTTGAACCCAGGTACTCCTGACTCCAGGGCTGGTGCTTTATCCACTGTGCCACCTAGCCGCCCCTGTTGTAATCATTTTGCTAAGATTTTATTTAAGATTTTTGCATCTGTATTCATCAGGGAGAGTACCATATTGGTGTCATAGAAAGAGTTAGGCAGAGTTCTGTCTTCACCTATTTTCCCACAGAGTTTATATAGAATTAGAACCAATTATTCCTTCAATGATTGATAGAATTCACTTGTGAATCTATATGACCATGGAGATTTTTTTCTTATGGAGTTCAATATTGGTTTATTTAATTTCTTTTCTGAGACAGGATTATTTAGGTAATTAATTTCCTCTTCATTTAACCTGGGCAACATATTTTCATAAATATTTGTTCATTTCACTTGTATTGTCAAATTTATTGGCATAGAGTTGGGCAAAATAATTCTGAATTATTACTTTTATTTCCTTCTCATTGGTGGTGAGTTCACCTTTCATTTATGATACTAGCAATTTGGTTTTCTTCTTTCTTTTTTAAATCAAATTGACCATAAGTTTATCAATTTTATTGGTTTGTTCTAAAAATCAACTCTTGGTTTTATATATAAGTTCAATAGTTTTCTTGCTTTTGATTTTATTAATTTCTCCTCTAATTTTAAGGATTTCTAATTTAGTATTTAATTGGGGTTTTTTAAATTTCTTCTTTCTCTAATTTTTTAGTTGTATATTTAGTTCATTGATTTTCTCTTTCTCTAATTTATTCATGTAAGCATTTAAGGATAAAAAATATCCCCTGATAGCCACCTTGAGTGAATCCCACAGTTATGTTGTTTAGTGATCATCATTATCTAGGATGAAATGATTAATTCTTTCTATAATTTGTTTTTTGATCCAGTCATTCTTTAAAATGAGGTTATTCAGTTTCCAATTGGTTTTGTGTCTATATCTCCTCAGCCCAATATTGCATATGACATTTATTGCATTGTGATCTGAGAAAGATGGATTCACTATTTCTTCCTTTCTGCAACTGATCATTTTTATGCCCTAGTACATGGTCAATATTTGTGTAAGTGCCATGTACTGCAGAAGAAAAAGTGTATTCCTTTCTATCCCCATTCAATTTCCTTCATGTATATTATATATAAGTTTTCTAACAATCTATTTACCTCCTTAACTTCCTTCTTACTTATTTTTTATTAGATTTATCTGAATCTGAGAGTGGTAGGTTGAGGTCTCCCACTATTAGAGTTTTGCTCTCTATGTCTTCCTAAAGCTCTTTCAACTTCTCCTCTAAGAATCTAGATGCTATCCCATTGGGTACATACATATTTAGTACTGAAATTACTTTATTGTCTATGGTAACTTTTAGGAGGATATAGTTTCCTTCCTTATCTCTTTTAATGATATCTATTTTTGCAACTGCTTTGACTGAGATAATAATTGCTACCCCTGCTTTTTTCTCTTCAGCTGAAGCAAAATATATTTTGCTCCAATCTTTTACTTTTACTTTATATGTATGCCTCTGCTTCAAATGAGTTTCTTGTAAGCAGCATGTTGTAGGATTCTGGTTTTTAATCCATTTTGCTATTTACTTATGTTTCAAGGGAGAGTCCATCCCCTTCACATTCAAAGTTATAATTACTAACTCTTTGTTGCCCTCCATGCTATCTTCCCTATGTTTGTATTTTCTCCTCTTTTCCCTTTATCTATATTCCCAATGTTTGGTTTCTGAATACTGCCACCTTCAGTGTGTTTGCCCTCCTATATCAACCCCCTCCCTTTTCTTTCCCCTTTCCCTTTTCCCCTTCCTCCTTCCCTTCCTTCTGTTAGTTCCCCTTTTACTCCCCCTTCCCATTACCCCCTCCCCTTTTCCTCTTTTAATATTTGAGAGGCAACATAAGTTTTTTAGCTTAACTGTGTGAGTGTATTAAATTAACTTAAAACCAAGTCTGATGAGAAGAAGATTCAGGTGGTTCTAACCTCTTCCTTTCTTCTCCTCTATTGCAATAGGTCTTTTGAGCCTCTTAATGTAATGTGATTTACCCCATTCATTCTCCTCGGTCCTCCTGTCTCATTATTGTCCCCTTTCTTAAGGAGATATTGTTTTTAAATCATTCTATCTGAGGCACAGAAAAGTCATGAGTGTCCATGACTTCTGGCTAAGCATATTCTCTCTAATAGAGATTCAATTCTCAAGAGTTATAAGAATCTTTCTCCCAAGTGGGGATATAGCCAGTTTCATCTTATTGGATAGCAGTTCTTTTTCTTCCCCCCCCCACTTTTTAAACCCTTTTCATGTGTCTCTTGAGCTTCCTTTTTGATGTCCAAATTTTCTATTTACCTCTGGTCTTTTCATCAGGAAATGTTGGAAGTCTCCCATTTCGCTAAATGTCCATCTTTTCCCCTGGAAGAGAAGCCTCAGCTTTGCCAGATAGTGGATGCTTGGCTGCATTCCAAGCTCCCTTGCTCTTTGGAATATCTCATTCCAGGCCCTTCAATCCCTTAATGTTGATGCAGCCAGGTCCTGTGTAATCCTTATTGTGACTCCTTGGTATTTAAATTGTTTCTTTCTGGCTACTTGCAGGATTTTCTCTTTTATCTGATAATTCTGGAATTTGGCCACAATATTTCTTGGTGTTTTCATTTTAGAATCTCTTTCCAGAGGGAATCAATACAAACAACTATTTATCAAAATTTAAATTATTTCACATCTGTTTATAAAGTGTCACAATACTATTTCTGAGAGTCTTCTTTAATCCCCTTATGAATTCTTCCTTCATTCCTTCTCATTCAATTTTTCTAACAGGATTATAATTGGTGTTTAGAATTAGGGGGCTCAGGGGATGGATTATTGGATCTCAAGTCAGGAAACCCTCTGTTAAAATATGGCCTCAGACACTTAGTAGCTGTGTGGCCTTGAACAAACTATTTAAACTTTTTTTGCCCAAGTTTCCTCATTCATAAAATGGAGATAATAACAATACCTGTCTTCCAGGTTCCTTGTGAAGACCCAATAAGATCATATTGTAAAGCACTTAGCACATTGCCTTTATCTAGGAATACAAGGTGAGATGGTTTCTGCTGGAAAATGTTCTTGTTTCCCAACATTGAATGGTTGTTTTTTGTTTTGTTTTGTAAAATTTGCAGAGTGAATTCTTTGTCAGACCGAAGGTTACTGTGTTCATTTGCTTCTACATTCACTTATATTGTGTATTATCTCTTCTGCTGATAAAGTTTTCTATTTTTTATCTTGCAGCAAATCATTTTGATGATTATGACCTTGGAGTACAGTTTTTGATCAGGTAGTACTAGCATCTCTTCCTTTCCCTATTTTCTTCATTAATGCCCTTGATATTCTGGATTTTTATTTCTCAAGATGATTTTTTTACATGTTTTCTAGCTCTATTAAAAAATACTCTAGTAGAGTTCTATGTCACTATTTTAATGTAGGTAGCAGTTGTTTATAATATTCTATTGGTGTGGCCTCTCCATGAGCAAATAATATTTCTCCAGTTATTTAAATCTGGTTTTACTTGTAATTGCATTTGTTTAGTTTCTTTGGGTATGTTAGCAGCTAGAGTTTGAATCATTTTATAAATAGCAATTGCTTATGATTTATCTTTCTTTGGATCCCCGATATTTATCCTAGTTCCTGAACTATGGTAATAGTTTGGAAGTGTTTATTGACTGAGTTTTCCACTAGAAAGGAGTTATACTTGTGAGCTATAGGGAGAATCAAACCATGGAGAATACCACACAGATGAAAAGCAGAAAATAGGTATGTGTCCAGTAACATTTACTGAAAGAAAATTAAAGTATGAGAAGTTGTATAGTAGACAGACAATTTGGTAGGAAGCAGAATGTCGAGGCTGGAATATACAATTTCTTCAGTCATGCCACAATTGCTGATCATTCTTTTGGTTTCCAGTTTTTTGTTCCCACAAAAAGGTAGTTTTAATTATTTTTTATATATGTGTTCTGTTCTCTTTCCTTTTTTTTCTCTTTGTAGGATGATCTAGTAGTAACATGAAAGGCCAAAGGGTATATGATTATAATTTATAATAGGTGGAATGTTTCCATTTACTGAACACATTGTCTTCTAAATATCCTATTCCCAATTTGTCCCACTGATTGCTTTATTCCATGTGTTACTCAGTTGATTTGATGATCACTTCTCTCACTCGGAATGCAGTGGTACTAGATTCAAATGGTGAATATTTTCAAAGAAGGCTCAGGACATAAAGTGATGAGAGAAATGAGCACAAGTTGACCTGGAAAAGAGGACTATGAGGATTTTTTTCATCTTCCTGCTAAGTGGGCATGACTGACAGACAGGGTTTGTTTATATAAAGTTGGAAAAAATCCCCTCCACTCGAATCCACTGGGGTAAAAGTTGGACTATACATAAGAAAAGCTAAGCAGAGTTGGAGAAGAGTCTACATGTGATCTAGAGTTTTGATAGAGGTCAAATTCTATTACACCTTGTAAGAGAGACTCTAACTTAGAGTTCTTCAGTCTTTGAGTCTCCTCCATTACCTAGAGAGTAATCTTTCAGAATATGTTCTTGTGAGTAGATGCTTGATGGTTTCCCATGGGAATGACCAAGAATACTGTCCTCATAGGTTTGAAGATGGTTTTTAAACAATGTTTGACTGCTTCATTTCACAGGATTTTCTAGGCTTCCTTGAGTTGACTAAGGTTGCTTTTTTCTTTTTAAATAGTTTGATCAAATAGCTTCATCAAACCAAGCCTTGCTTTACTGAATAGCCTTATTTGAAAAGCAGCAGGGCTGAGATATGGAATGGAATTTTACTAAGTGAGGAATTGAATCCAAAGTCAAATCATAGAAATACTTTTCCTTAGGTGACACTTTCAATTTGGTTTGGGGAAAAGCAAACATAAACTAGTTTCCCTGAGTGGGTGATGGCAGAAAACATTCCAAAATGGAAAGAGCTTTGCTCTCAGAAACTTCCATTCTAGGAGAAAGAAGGCTGACATGGCAGTACCAATCACCTAAATCAGAATGAACACCAGACTCCTATTTGAAAGATGGCAAGGTTCCAGAAATGGATCTTCCAGAATGATGTGGATGCCTTAGGAGATTCAAGACAAATACTGGAAATCCCTATTCTCTGGTTTCAATTTTTCAGGAGAACAAGGAGACAAGAAATGTCTATCTCTAGTCTCAAATGGAGCTGGAATCCTCTCAATTTCCACCTGTGGCATCATCCCATCCTACCAAGATGCAATCTTTCCTATGATAGTTGCCTTTTAAATAATCAATCATCTTCACTTGTATTTTTTGATTGTTAAAGAAAAGACTGTTGGGTGATGGAACATCTCAACCAGAATAGGGAAGTTTTCTCCCTGATGTGCCTGGACTTGATGAGACTACATTTGAAAGAGTGTGCTCAGTTTTGGGCATTACCTTTTGAGAAAAATATCAATAAACCAGAAGGTGGTGGAAAGAAGACTACCAAGATGATGAAGGGACACATGTTGATGCCTTATGAAGCCTGCTTAAAGGAAATGGTGTAAACATTTAGTCTGGAGAGGGACATGATAACTTTTTTCAGAAAAAAAAATGAAGGATTGTCAGATGAAAGAGGACCTATTTTAATTGTACCTAGAAAATAAAATCTGGAGCAATAAATAGAAGTAACAAAGAGACAATTTTTTTGTTATTTTTATTTTTTATCGTCTACATCTCCCAAAATATCACTCTGTTTTCTACTCTCAGAAAGACATATAACAAAAGAAAAAATGAGAGGGAAATTTGAGTAAAATTAACATGAAAGAAAATTCTGATACTAGATGCTGTGTTTCAGATCCATAGTACTCCCTAATGTTCAAGGGAAGGGGAACTGTTTTTGACTCTTGGATCCAAGTTTGATTATAATAACTTTGGGATATTTGCTTTTTATAACATCCTGTATCTACTCTAGTCATTGTTTTGAATACAGTTTGCTTGATTGTATTTATATCATTTTGCATTGGTTCATATAAATCTCCCCCTTCTTCTCTGTTCATTACAGTGATTGTTTTTTCTTATGGGACAATAAAATTTCATTATCCATTCAGTTGTGAAAATTTTATTAACCACTTCCTAAGTGATGGACACCTATTTCGTTTCCATTTCTTTGCTCATATAAGAAATACTGCTATAAATATTTCTGGAGGGGGGCTTTTGCAAGGCATTGGGGTTAAGTGACATACCCAAGGTCATACAACTAGGTAATTATTGAGTGTTTGAAGTCAGATTTGAACTCAATTCCTCCTGACTCTAGGACCAGTGTTCTATGTACTGCACCACTTAGCTAACTAGCTGCTATAAATATTTATATAGGACCCTTCTTCTTATCATTGATCCCTTTGGAATATATGTCTAAATGTGGAAAAAAAATGTGTCAGATGATATAGGCAGTTTTGTTACTTTTTATATTTCCAAGCTGCTTTCTATATTTCTTAGAATAATTCACTCATAACTTCACAAACAATGCACATATATAGCAACCTTCTACAAGTCTGATAACATCAATTATCTTTACTGATTGCTACCTTTACAAATATTCTGGACTGAGAGAAAACCTTGAGGAATTTTGATTTTTGCCTTTGTTATTAATGATTTGGGACATTCTTTCACATGATTTTTACTGGGGTAAAAATGTTCAGATAGTATTTATTCATATTTTTTGACTTCTTATCTATTGGGAAATAGACTTTAGATTTAGTAATATAATTTAATTAATTACTATATTATTTGTATATCGGTTCCTTATCTGAGATATATGATACAAAGATATTTTTACCCTCATTGGTTGGTTGGTTCTTGTACTTCCTTCCTTATCAAAGAAGACCAAAATGATATCGCTATGTTTGAGACAAAGTACAATGTGTCCGACTGTGGCTGATCAACCCAATATAAACTCAGAATGCTCTACCAAAATTTGGGTTCAAATAGTACATGGGAACCCCTAGGGTAGGTATTCTAGACTCATATATATCATGTTTCCATTGAGCTACTTCAATTCTGCCTTCTTTATAGAGCACAGCCCCCTCACTGCTGAGGGCATGCCATGCTGGGCAGTCCTGTGCCAATGTCTCTCATGCTGTACAATCATTTCTAAAGTTCTTCAGAGTCTTAGCATCACTTCTTCTGATCCCCTTGTGAAAGCTTTCTAGCGTCTATCTGGCATTCTCACAACATTACCAGCACATCAGAGTTGTGCTCTCTGTAGTCATGTTGGAATGCTAAGCAGTAAAGCTCAAGAAAGGTCCTTGGTATCTGGTATCTTCTCCTGCAGGTGATCTTCAGAATCTTCCTAAGACCACTTAAATGGAAGCAATTCAGTTTCCTGACATGGCGCTGGTAGACTGTCCAGGTTTCACAGGCATACAGATATGAGGTCAGCACAACAGCTCTGCAGATCTTCACTTTAGTAGTCAGTCTAATACCTCTCCTCTTCCCTACTTTCTTTTGGAGCCTCCTAAATACTGAGCTAGCTCTGGCAATGTGAGTAGCAACCTCATTGTCGATGTGAACCTCCCTGGAAAGGACATTGCCAAGGGAAGTGAACTTGTCCACAGTCCTCAAAACTCCTCCATTTGCTGTAATAGATGGTTCCACATGTGGATGGTGTGGTGCTGACTGATGGAGCACGTGGGTTTTCATGGTGTTAATTGTTTGACCAAATTAGCACAAGAAGCAGAGAATAGATCCATCATTTGGCACATCTCAGCTTCAGAGGCTGCACTGAATGCACAATGATCTACAAACAAAAGATCCTGCACCAACATCCCTTCCACTTTGGTCTTGCCTTGTAGTCTTTTCAAGTTGAAGAATTTGCCAGCAGTGCTGTAGCTGACTTTAAGGCCATCTTCATCCTCAGTGAAGGCATTTGATAACATGGCTGAAAACATCATGCTAAAAATATTGGAGTGAGGAAACACTCTTGTTTCACTCCATTGGTGACTGGGAAATCTTGAGAGCATTGTCTGGAACTTCGATATGCACACCATCATGGAACTGATGTACAATACTGATGAACTTCTCTGGGCAACCGAATTTTGACATTATTTTCTATAAACTCTCAGTACTGAAAGAATCAAAGGCCTTGATCAGATCTGCAAATGTTTACAGACCTCTGTTCTGTTTCTGGCATTTTTTCTGGAGTTATTTGGTAGAAAATACCATATCGACTGTTCCTCTACCCTTTCTGGGTAAAGTGTAGGGTGTGTTCAAGGAAGATATGTAATCCTGGTATGAGGACTGTTGAGCCCTTTTCAGGGCTGCTTTCTACCCTTGATGTCCATCTGAGCCTCTGAATTTTCACCTTTAGCTCCAAGAAGCTGCAGATACACAGTGGCTGCACCCTGAACACTTAGGATTTGATTAGATATGAAATTTGCCAAGGTTATCCACTGCATTCAGGGCTATCACAAGTTGTCTTGATTCTGTCTTGCTATGCTGGATCATGATGATATGGGGAAAGAAAGTTCAGTGGATAACTTTGTGCAACTCTCCATTACTTAAATCCATGCAAAAAAAAGACATCACTCATAACCCTCATTGTTCATAATAGATAAGTAATCAAAGATTTAGAACAAACAGTTCTCAAAGAATTGGAAACAATCATTAACTATAAGACAGAAGATTCCAAATAACTAATAACAAGACAAATGCAAATAAAAACAACCCTGAAATTTCTCCTCATATCTAGCAAATTGGAAAAGACAACAAAAGATAAGTAAAATCAATGTTGAAGAGTTTGTGAAATAATGGGCACATTAGTGCATTGTTGGCACAGAGAATTTGGTGAGTGGCAGATCCAAGGAACAGTTTTAGTGGCAGAATTTTTTTTTGAGGTGGGGCAGGAAGGGGAGAGGAACTCTGGTGTGCTCCAGTCATCAGGAGGGTGAGTTCCAGCACAGAGAGTTGCTGAGTACCTCTGGAAAATGACAGCTGAGCACAAGATTTGAGCTCCATAGTTTTTGCTGAGCCTTCTTCCCAGAAGGAACAGTAATGGCCCCCAGCTCCCAACCCCTCAGGCTCAAGTGTGGGCAACAGAGTTCACTCAGATGAAAGGGAGATTGAATACCCCGCCCCCCAGGACCCAGCCTATCGTTCAAGGACAATTTAGACTTTGCTGCCCCTCCTCCCTCCCTCCTTACTCTCTCCAGGATTAGGGAGATAGCTTCAAACACTCCAGAGAAAGCAACCAACACCACCTACTGGCCGCTGTTGGAATTATTAGACCAAGTGAACAAAGCCTCTAGGGTTTTCAAAAGCAAACCTCTGAGAGCCAGGCCCAACACAAGATCCTAGGAAAATGAAGGAAGTCCAATGGAAGGGGGGCCTCATGGAGAAATACTTTAGAAGAAACAGATTCTAACCCAGAGAGATCTAACACTTCTGAGGAAGATATGAATTGGTCTCCAGTCTAGAAAGACTTCCTGGTAGAAATCAGGACAGACTTAAAAATCAACTGGAAAAATTGGGAGAAGAAACTCAAGAGAAAATTAACATGTTGCAAGAGAAAATTAACATCCTGCAACAACAAAACAAATCCTTGGAAAGTATGATTAGACAAATACAAAAAGAAAATAATTCTCTCCAAACTACACTTGGACAAATGGAAAAACCCCTTCAAAAATAGAATTGACCAACTGGAGTTTCAAAAGGTAAATGAAGAAAATTCTTCTCTAAAAAAAAAAAGAATGGAATTTGTGAAAACTAATGACTTCATGAGACAACAAGATTGCATTAAACAAAACCAAAAGATCAAAAGAATAGAAGAAAATGTAAAATAACTCATCAGCAAAACCACTGACCTTGAGAATAAAGAAGGGACAACTTGAGAATTGTAGGTCTTCCTGAAAACATTGAAGAGAGAAAAAAAAAGCCTAGACTTAATATTAGGGGATTTCGTGCTGGAAAACTGCCCTGATATCATGCAACCAGAGGGCAAAGTAGTTCTTGAAAGAATCCATTGATCCCCTCTGGAAAGAGATCCTACAATGAAAACACCAAGGAATGTTGTGGCCAAATTCCAAAATTATCAGATAAAAGAGAAAATCCTGTAAGCAGCCAGAAAGATACAATTTAAATACCAAGGAACAGAAGTAAAGATTATGCAGGACCTGGCTGCATCAACATTAAGGGATCAGAAGGCCTGGAGTGAGATATTCCAAAGAGCAAGGGATCTTGGAAAGCATTCAAGAATCCACTATCTAGCAAAGTTGAGCCTTCTCTTCCAGGGGAAAAGATGGACATTTAATAAAATGGGAGCCTGCCAACGTTTCCTTATGAAAAGACCAGAGCTAAATAGAAAATTTGAATGCCAAACAGGAGGCTCAAGAGACACATGAAAAGGTAAAAATAAATAAATAAAAGGTAAATAAAAATCACTAACTAATAAGATAAAATCGAATATATCCCCACCTGGGAGAAATATTCTCATAACTCTTGAGAATTGCAACTCTGTAAGGGAGAATATACCTAACCAGAAGTGATGGATGCTCATGATTTTTCTGTGATTCAGATAGAATGACTTAAAAACAATACTTCCTTAAAGAGGGGGACAGTAAGGAGATGGGAGGATGGAGGAGAATGAATGGGGCAAACCTCATTACATTGAGAGGGACAAAAGATCTATTGCAACAGAGGAAAAGAAGGGAGGAGATGAGAACCACTTGAATCTTCCTCTCATCAGACTTAGCTTAAAATTGACTTACATACACTCAGTTAGAGTAAGAAACTTCTTACCTTTCAAGTATTAAAATGGGAAAAGGGGAGGGGATAGGGAGGGGGGAGAGAAAGGAGAGCTAACAGAAGAAAGTGAAAAAAGGGAAAAAGGGGAGGGAGATTGATAGAGGAGGGCAAATACACTTAAGGTGGCAGTATTCAGAAACAAAATACTGGGGAATATGGATAATAAAGTAAATTCAATACCAATGATACAGCATCCAAATTCTTAGAGGAGAAGTTGAAAGAACTGCAAAGACAGCAAAACTCTCCTAGTGGGAGACCTTAACCTCCTGCTCTCAGATTTAGATAAATCTAATCACAAAATAAACAAGCAGGAAGTTAAGGAGATAAATAGATTGTTAGAAAATCTAGTTATGGTAGACTTATGGAGGAAATTGAATGTGGATAGAAAGTACAAGAATTGACCATGTACTAGGGCATAAAACCCTAATGATCAATTGCAGAAAGGCAGAAATAGTGAATACATTGGGCCAGGGAGATATAGACCCCAAACTAATCAGAAATTAAATAATCTCATTTTAAAGAATGAGTGGATCAAACAACGAATTATAGAAATAATTATTTCATCCTAGTTAATGGCAATAACTTAACAACATACTAAAACCTATGGAATACACTCAAGGCAGCTGTCAGGGGATATATTATATCTTTAAATGCTTATGTGAATAAATTAGAGAAAGAGGAAATCAATGAACTAAATATACAACTAAAAATTGGAAAAAGAAGAAAATAAAAGCCCCCAATTAAATACCAAATTAGAAATTCTAAAAATTAAAGGAGAAATCAATAAAATTGAAAGCAAGAAAACTATTGAACTAATAAATAAAACCAAGAGTTGACTTTATGAAAAAACCAATAAAATTGATAAACCTTTGGTCAGTTTGTTTGAAAAAATAAAGAACAAAACCAAATTGCTAGTATCATAAATGAAAAAGGTGAACTCACCACCAGTGAGGAGGAAATCAAAGTAATACTTTGGAATTATTTTGCCCAACTCTATGCTAATAAATTTGACAATCTAAGTGAAATGGATGAATATTTACAAAAATAGAAGTTGCCCAGATTAAGTGAAGAAGAAATTAAATATCTAAATAACCCTATCTCAGAAAAAGAAATTAAACAAGCCATTATTGAACTCCCTAACTGAAAATCTCCAGGGCCATAAGGATTCACAAGTGAATTCTATCAGACATTCAAGGAACAATTGGTTCCAATTCTATATAAACTCTTTGGATAAATAGGTGAAGACGGAACTCTCACTAACTCTTTCTATGATACCAAAATGGTGCTGTTACCTAAACCAGGAAGAGTTAAAACAGATTGAAAATTACAGATCTATCTCCCTGATGAATATAGATGCAAAAATCCTAAATAAAATCTTAGCAAAACAATTACAACAAGTTATCACTAGGATAATACATTATGACCAAGTTGGATTTATCCCAGGAATGCAGGGTTGGTTCAATATTAGAAAAACTGTTAGTATAATTAATGTTATCAATAACAAACCTTTCATAAATCATATGATTAAATCAATAGTTGCTGGAAAATTTTTTGACAAAATACAGCACCCATTCCTACTAAAAAACTATTATCTTATTATGCAATTTTCAGCAAAGTCACAGGATAATACATTGGCTTTTATTAATTTTTCAAAGCATTGCACTTAAATGAAGGTTCTGATCTTTCCCAACTACTCCATAAAGTAGGCACATCAGAGATTTTATAGACAAGGAAACTAATCCCCCCCCACCCCCAGAGGGTTTTTCTATGCCCAAAAGTTCACCAAACTAGAATAGGGTTCTTGCCCTGAGAAATATGGTTCCAAACACTGAAATATAATCTACCCAATTTGCATTTCTGCAAATTGTAGCTCAGTCTCTCAGCCATTGAAGCAGCAGGCAAGCCCAAGGTAAAAATTAGAAGGCAGAATGTCTGGAAATATTTCAGGTGAGTTACATATAGAAGCCCCATTCCACACCAGGGGCACTTGGTGGACCAGTTAGAACCAAAGCTAAATTAGAAATATTAACCACAGGGGCTATTTTAAAGTGAACTGTTTTCCTCATAATTTTGGAGTTGGAAGAGATTTCAGAAGGCATACATGCAAAGACTCATTTTACATATGAAAAAACCAAGACTTAAGAGACAGCAGTGACTTGCCGAGGTCTCAGAGTTCCTAAGTATTAGAGGTGAGATTTGAACACAGTTTCTCTACTTCTAGAGTCCATTGGTTTGTCCACTGTGCCCAGCTGCCTCTGAAGAAATGCTAAGTGTACCAGAGAATATATGTCTTATTGTTGGAGTTGCAGAAGCCATAATGGGGACTTTAATCAATACCTTTATTGTCCTGGTGTGCTGCATAGACTGGGTGAAGAGAAGGAAGTTCTTTTTGGTGGATTCCATCTTCATGAGTCTGGCTTTAGTGAGAATCTTCCTGCATTGGATCACAGTAGTCACTGGAGTGGTGAGAATCTTTTACAAGGACGTTTTTGCTAGCAGTGAAACCCTACTGGTTCTTTTGTACTTGACCATCTTCTCCAACAACTGCAGTATCTCCCTTGCCTCTTGTCTCATTGTCTTCTACTTCCTGAAGATTGCCCATTTCTCCCACCACCTTTTCCTCTGGTTCAAGAGGAGAATTAATAAGGTAATCCTCATGATCTTGCTGGGGTCCTTGATAATCTTTCTGTTCTTGAACCTAATCCTAATGAAGGAATTCAGGGAAGACTTCATTGGGAGCATGAAAAGAAAGGAAGTTAAAAACCACACTAGGCTTTTCCAAATGGAAAGCCTCCAATTCAATGTCATACAAAGTCTGTTCTACTTTGGACATATCATCCTATTGCTCATGTCTCTGATCTCCTGTTTCCTACTGATCTTGTCGCTATGGAGACACACTCGGCAGATGCAGTTCAACGCCACAGGTTTCAGAGATCCTAGCACTGAGGCCCATATTAGAGTCATGAGATGGATGGTCTCCTACCTCTTCCTCGTCATCCTCTACTACTTAAATATTTTCATAATCAGGTTGACCTCCTCAATGCTGGAGCAAAGGCTGGTAGATTTGCTGGGAATTGTCATGGGAGGCTTCTATCCCTTAGTCCATTCTTTCATCTTGATTCTGGGAAACAGTAAACTGAAGCAGGCATCCATTTGGATGTGGCATCAAACCCTGCTCTGCCTCCAAGGAGGAAAACCATAGCTTGAATGCCATGGGAAACTTGGTACCTTCTTTGGACAAACAAGTCAACTTGGAAGGTTTTTCTGACTTCTCTCTTTCTCCATTCAGTGGAACATTACTGACTGTTAGGATTGTCTTTCTTTTGGGGGAGGGGCAAGCAATAGGTTTATGTGATTTGTTCAAAGGCACACAGTTAGGTAATTATTGTCTGAGGTCAGATTTGAACTCAAGACTTTCTGACTCTGGGACCAATGCTCAATTCACTGGACCACCTAGCTGCCCAGGTAGAAAATTTCTCATGTTTATTCTGGGCACCTGGAACAGTTCTGGGACATTTTGGACAAAGTTTAAATTTCTTGTTGTTACAGAATCACATTGTGAGACAGAGCATTCTAGGAACAGAGTCATACAGGATATCAGAAGTTATTAATCCAATACCATCATTTTCTGGATGAAGCCACTGAGGCCTGAACAATGCTCAGTGTAATGTGTCTAAAGCTGGAAGAAACCTCCATGAGTCATAATATCATTGAGCCACAGTCACTAGGTACTTCAGTTGCTGTCTAGCTTAATTAGCTCATTTTATAGATGAGAAAACTCTGAACCTAGAAAGATCACAGGATCAGAGATTATGGAACTAGAATGATATTTATTTCAGAAAGGAATTTGGAGGTAAAGAAAGGTTGGGATACATGCCCAGAGTCATGAATATCATTAACAGTGGTGATGGAATTTGAAACCAAGTCATGAGTCCAAATCCTGTCCATTTTACATTCCCAGCCACTGTCCCACCATTTTCAGTGCTCTTCTTGTCACTTCCATTTTTATTCCTCAGATCTCTCCTCTGTTCCCAGACTCTTTAACAGCCCAACTGACTCTGCCCTCTGGTCTAATTCATTTTCCAACCTAATTTTTTTGGACCTAGCTGAGTTATTTTGCTAAAGATGAAGTTCATGTCAAAGGTGAATGTCAACCCAGACAAACCCTATTCCTCAGGTCACACTTTCAGCTTCATTTAGGAAAGAGCAAACAAAAAATCAGTTTCTTTGACTGGGTGGTGGCAGACAACATTGTAAAATGGAAAGAGTTCTTACCAGAATACTTCCATTCTAGTAGGAAGAAGGCATACATGGATGTACCAGTCACCTAAATCAGAATGAGTATTAAAGTCCTCTTCAAAAGATGGGGAAACTCATCAGATGGAAAGGTTCTAGAAGTGAATCTTCAAGAATGATGTGGATGCCATAGGAGATTCAAGGTAAATGCTTGGAAACCTCCATTCTCTGCTTTCAGTTTTCCAGGAGAACGAGGAGGCTGGTTCCTTTATACAAGAAATGTCTGTGCCTAGTCATATCTGGAGTTCTAATCATTCCAACTGCTACATTTGCCATTATCTCATCATGCCAGGATACCATCTTGCCAACTACAGTTACCTTTTAAATAAGAAATCACCATCACCTGCATTTCTTGATTGCTAAAGAAAGAACTTTTGGGTAATGAAACTTCTTGATGAGAATAGGGAAGTCTTAACCCTGGTGTTTCTGAACTTGATAAGTCTATACTTGGAAAGAGTGTGTTCAGTTCTGGGCATTACCTTTTGAGAAGAATATCAATAAGGCTGAGGGTGGCCAAAAGAGGACAACCAAGATGATGAAGGGACTCAAGTTCATGCCTTATGAGGACTGCTTAAAGGAAATGGTGTTGATATTTAGTCTGCAGAGACAAAGACTGAGAATCAGGCATAATAACTTCCTTCAAAGAAAAAAAATAAAGAATTGTCAGATGAAAGAGGGATTGGACCTTATTTAACTGTGCCTAGAAAATAAAATCTGGAGCAACAAATAAAAGCAGCAAAGGGACAAATTTAGTCTTAAGATGCCTGATTTTTTAATTTTTATTTTTAATCATCTACAGAAAAGTCTAATATTACATTCTTTGTTTCAGATTCATAATACTCCTTAATCTTCAAGTGAAGTGGAACTGTCTTCAACTCTTGGATCCAAGTTTGGTTATTATAATTTCTGGTTATTTGGTTTTAATAACACTAGTACCTACTTTATTTTTTTATTTTTATATTTTTAGGTTTTTGCAAGGCAGTGGGGTTAAGTGGCTTGCCCAAGGCCACACAGCTAGGTAATTGGTAAGTGTCTGAGGCTGGATTTGAACTCAGGTACTCCTGACGTCAGGGCCAGTGCTCTATCCATTGTGCTACCTAGCCGCCCTAGTACCTACTTTTGTAGTTATTTTGAATGTGGTTTACTTGTTTGTATTTACTTCACTTTGCTTATATAAGAAATGCTGCTAAAAATATTTCAAAGTAAATGGGACCTGTCTTTTTATCATTGATCCCTTTGAGATATATCCCTGAAAGTAGAAAAGTGTGTCAAACGGTATGAGTAGTTTTGTCACTTCTTATAATTCCAAGTTGCTTTCTAGAATTCTTAGAATAATACACCCATAACCCCACAATGTGTGTGTATATATATATATATATATATATATATATATATATATATATATATAGAGAGAGAGAGAGAGAGAGAGAGAGAGAGAGAGCTGTCTTCTAGAAGTCTGATAAAATGGATTATCTGTTTTCAACTTTACAAATATTCTGGGCTGAGAGAAAACTTTGAGGAATTTTGATTTTGCTTTTACTTTATTTTTAATGATTTGGAGCATTCTTTCTCATGATTTTTAATAGGGTAAAAATGTTCTGATAACTGTTTATATCTTTTGATTTCTTAGCTATTGGGAACTAGATTTTTAGTTTAAGTACCATAATTTAATTAATTCCTATATTATCTTGGATAGCAATCCTGTATCTGATTTTTTCCTCATTTGCTAATAGATTTGTAGTCAAAAGTTTAGAACAAACACTTCTCACAGAAATGGAAATAATGATTAACTGTAAGACTGAGGGTGCCAGCTAACTAGTAACACAACAAATGCAAATAAATCACTCTGAAATTTCACTTCATACACAGTAAATTGGAAAAATTAATAAAAGATAAGAATAGTCAATGTAGGAGGATTTGTGCAATGATAGGTATACTGGTGCATTGTTGATGGAGCTGTGAATCAGTGTAATTATTCTGGAAAACAATTTTAAATTCTGAAAATAAAGTGATTCAAAGATATATAACTTCAAACTAGGCATTCCACTGCTTGACTTATACTGTGCAAGGAGGTCATTAACAAGAATAACATCCTCATGTTCACCAAAATACTTTTAGCAGCATCCTTTGTAGTAACAAGGAATTGATGAAGATGATGATGATGATGATGTTTGTCCTTCATTCTCAAAGAAGACCTTGATGTCAGGTATGTGTCCGTGGCAAGCACATGAATTGGTTTTGAATGTGGGGGAAGGGGGCTGTGCTAAGGCACCAGCCTCATTTTCTTCTCTAGAACCATCTGAATCCAGTGGCCAGTTATGAATCCAGATGACTGGAGAGAGACCTGGATGCAAGGCAATCAGGGTTATGAGACTTGTCCAAGGTCACACAGCTAGTAAATGACAATTGCCTTTAGTGGGATTTGAACTCCCATCCTTGTGATTCCAAAGTCAAGGTTCTGTCCACTGTGCTACCTAGTAGATTCCCATTAATTGGGAAATGGTTAAACAAATTATAGCATATGAATTTCGCAGAAAATTACTGTATTAAAAGAAGCAATGAATATGATGACTACAAGGAAGAATTCTATGATCTGATGAAAGATGAGAATAGCTGACCCAACAAAACAATCTATAGAATGACTCTACTGTTCACTTTGTGACCCAATGGACTTGTTTTCTTGGCAAAAATCCTGAAAATTTTAGCCAATTCCTGAGAGACTAGCCTAGGATCATATAACTAGTAATGGTCTGAGTCTGAGTCTGAATTTTAACTCAAATCATTCTGACTTCAGTTCTGTGCTCTGTTTTCCTCCACTAACTAGCAGTCCCATATAATTCCTACTTACAAGTAAGTGGAAAGAACAACATAATCAAAGGTGAATATTGAAAATTATAAAGAACAATCATGGTGAAGCAAGAAGACGCCTCTACCCACTCATTTGCACTGGTTGGAAAGTCCATGCTTATGGTATATTGCAAATATTTTCACTTTTTGTGGTATTTTATTGAGTTTGCTGGTTTTCCTCTTTATTTTTTCCTTTAAAAACATCATCAATGGATTCATTACTAAAATATAGAGAGAATTGAGTCAAATTTATAAGTTTACATCTCATTACCCAAATGATAGTCAAAGAACATGAAAAGGCAATACTCAGATGAAGGAGTTACAGCTATCTAGTCATATGAAAAAATGTTCTAAATCATTAGGTTAGAAAAATGCAAATTAAAACATCACTGAGCCACCACATCACATCTAGTAGACTGGACTATATGACTCAAAAGGAAAATGATCAATTTTGCTGGGACACCAGTGAATTTTGGTGGAGTTGTGAACTCATCCAGACTTTCTGGAGAGCAATTTGGAATTATGCCTAAAGGGCAATAAAACCGTGTATACTTTTTGATCCACCAGTATGAGCACCAGTCTGGATTCCAAAGAGTTCACAAAAAAGGGTGGAAAACCCCACGTGTACAAAAATATTTATGGCAGCTCTTTTCATAGTGGCAAAGAATTGGAAAATGAGGGGATGGGTAATCATAGAACAAATTGTGGTGTGTGAATGTGATGAAAGACTATTTTTTTTTTATAAAAAATCATGAGAATTGAGACTTGAGAATAGCCTGGAAATACTTGCATCAACTGATGCAGAGTGTAAGTGAGCAGAACCAGAAGAACACCATCACACTAACAGCGTCATTTGAGATGATTAACTATAATGTACTTATTCATTTCAGCAATGCAATAATCAAAGACAATTCTAAAATACTTGGGATGGAAAATACAACCCGGGTCCAGAGAAGCAACAGTGAAGTTTAAATGCAGACCAAAGCTTACAATCTTTAGTTATTACAAGTTAGTCTTATGTGTTATGTCTTTTTTTCTCTCTATTTTTAAAATTTTGTTTTAATCCTTCATTTACAACATGATTAATTTCAATCCATATTTAGCATGGTTATATGCGGATAGCCAATATTAGATTACTTTCTGTTGGGGGGGAGGGGAGGAAAGGAAAACTTAAAATCTTGTAAAACTTATTGTTGAAAACTATTTTTAAATGTAATTGAAAAAATATATGAATAAAATATTGAAGAAACAAACATTCTTTATTATTTAGGATTGTTCTGCATGGGAAGGGCAGGGAGAGGCATACTTAAAGAATTTCTTGTCTTTAAAAAAAGAAAATAAAATTTTAAAATTTAAAGGACAATAAACACTTTAAAAATTGAAAAAGTGAAAAAAATTGAAAAAGTGGGGTAGCTAGGTGGTGCAGTGGATAGAGCACTGGCCCTGGAGTCAGGAAGACCTGAGTTCAAATCCGGCCTCAGACACTTAATAATTACCTAGCTGTGTGGCCTTGGGCAAGCCACTTAACCCTATTTGCCTTGCAGAAAAAAAAAAACCTTAAAAAAGAAAAAGAAAAAGAAAAAGGAGCAGTAAAAGAAAACTAATAAAAATCATGGAGATAAGGAGAGGAAAAATTTTGAACTTACAACTTGACTTAGTAGCAAAAATGAATAAAAGAGGAAGAAATATAAATAAAAGTACAATAAAAACTAATGTTGGTCAATCAAAAACAGATCTTAATTGCTTTTTATGTATTACATCCAGTGCTAAGTCTTTTTTCTTAAATTTATTTTTATTAAAGATATTATTTGCGTTTTACATTTTCCCCCAATCTTGCTCCCCCCCCACAGAATGCACTTTGTCAGTATTTACTTTGTTTCCATGTTGTACC
Source organism: Macrotis lagotis (assembly GCF_037893015.1). Classification (NCBI taxonomy): domain Eukaryota; kingdom Metazoa; phylum Chordata; class Mammalia; order Peramelemorphia; family Peramelidae; genus Macrotis; species Macrotis lagotis. The sequence continues at coordinate 266,026,445 of NC_133662.1, read as the reverse complement.
TTGTTCCAAATTGTGTGTGATGAGAGAGAAATCATATCCTTAAAGGGAAGAGAAGTCTAAGAGGTAACAAGATCAGACAAAAAGCTATCTGTTTTTCTTTTCTAAATTAAAGGGAATAGTCCTTGCACTTTGTTCAAACTCCACAGCTCCTTATATGGATACAGATGGTACTCTCCTTTGCAGACAGCCCAAAATTGTGTCTGATTGTTGCACTGATGGAATGAGCAAGTCCTTCAAGTTTGAACATCACTCCCATGTTGCTGTTAGGGTGTACAGTGCTTTTCTGGTTCTACTCATCTCACTCAGCATCAGTTCATGCAAATCCCTCCAGGTTTCCCTGAAATCCTGTCCCTCCTGGTTTCTAATAGAACAATAGTGTTCCATGACATACATATACCACAGTTTGCTAAGCCATTCCCCAATTGGACATTTACTGGATTTCCAATTCTTTGCCACCACAAACAGGTATAAATATTTTTGTACAAGTAATGTTTTTAACCTTTTTCCTCATCTCTTCAGGGTCTAGACCCAATAGTGGTATTGCTGGGTCAAAGAGTATGCACATTTTTGTTGCCCTTTGGGCATAGTTCCAAATAGCTCTCCAGAAGGGTTGATGAGTTCACAGCTCCACCAACAGTGTAATAGTGTCCCAGATTTCCCACATCCCTTCCAGCAATGATCATTATCCTTCCTAGTCATACTGGCCAATCTGAGAGGTGTGAGGTGGTACCTCAGAGAAGCTTTAATTTGCATTTCTCTAATAATTAATGATTTAGAGCATTTTTTCATATGGCTATGGATTGCTTTGATCTCCTCATCTGTAAATTGCCTTTGCATATCCTTTGACCATTTGTCAATTGGGGAATGACTTTTTGTTTTAAAAATATGTCTCAGTTCTCTGTATATTTTAGAAATGAGTCCTTTGTCAGAATCACTAGTTGTAAAGATTGTTTCCCAATTTACTACATTTCTTTTGATCTTGGTTATATTGGTTTTATCTGTGCAAACCTTTTTAATTTAATGTAATAGAAATCATCTAATTGGTTTTTCGTGATATACTCCAACTCTTCCTTAGTCATAAACTGTTCCCCTTTCCATAGATCTGACAGGTAGACTAGTCCTTGATCTTCTAATTTGCTTATAGTTTTGTTTTTTATGTCTATGTCCTGTAACGATTTGGATCTTATCTTGGTAAAGGGTGTGAGGTGTTGGTCTAATCTAAGTTTCTTCCATACTAACTTCCAATTTTCCCAGCAATTTTTATCAAACAGGGAGTTTTTATCCCAATGGCCAGACACTGGGTTTATCAAACAGCAGATTACTATAATCATCTCCTGCTTTTACACCTAGTCTATTCCACTGGTCCACCACTCTATTTCTTTGCCAATACCAAACAGTTTTCATGACTGATGCTTTATAATATAATTTTAGATCGGGTAGGGCTAAGCCACCTTCTTTTGCACTTTTTTTCATTAAGCTCCTCGCAATTCTTGACTTTTTTATTTCTCCATATGAATTTACTTACAATTTTTTTAACTCATTAAAGTAATTTTTTTTGGAATTTTGATTGGTAGGGCACTAAACAGATAGTTTAGTTTAGGTAGAATTGTCATTTTTATTATATTAGCTCTACCTATCCATGAGCAGTTGATATTTGCCCAGTTATTTAAATATAATTTAATTTGTGTAAGAAGTGTTTTATAATTGTTTTCAAAAAGATTGTGAGTCTGTCTTGGCAAATAGACTCCCAAATATTTTATATTGTCTGAGGTTACTTTGAATGGGATTTCTCTTTCTAGCTCTTCCTGCTGTTTCTTGCTAGACATATATAGAAAAGTTGAGGATTTATGAGGGTTTATTTTATAACCTGCAACTTTGCTAAAATTGCTAACTGTTGCCAGTAGTTTTTTAGATGATTTCTTGGGATTTTCTAGGTAGAGCATCATGTCATCTGCAAAGAGTGAGAGTTTTGTCTCTTCCTTGCCAATTCTAATTCCTTTAATTTCTTTTTCTTCTCTAATTGCTGATGCTAACATTTCTAATACAATATTGAATAGTAGTGGTGATAATGGGCACCCTTGTTTCACCCCTGATCTTATTGGGAATGCCTCTAGCCTCTCCCCATTGAGTATGATGCTTGTTGATGGTTTCAGATAGATACTGCTAATTATTTTTAAGGAACAGTTCATTTATTCCTATACTCTCTAGTGTTTTTAAAAGGAATGGATGCTGTATTTTGTCAAAAGCTTTTCCAGCATCTATTGATATGATCATATGATTTCTGATAGGTTTGTTGTTGATATAATTGAATATACTAACAGTTTTCCTAATATTGAACCAACCCTGCATTCCTGGAATAAATCCTACTTGATCATAATGTATTATCCTAGTGATGACTTGTTGTAATCATTTTGCTAAGATTTTATTTAGGATTTTTGCATCTATATTCATCAGGGAGATAGGTCTATAATTTTTTTTCTCTGTTTTAACTCTTCCTGGTTTAGGTAACAGTACCATATTGGTTTCATAGAAAGAGTTAGGCAGAGTTCCATCTTTCCCTATTTTTCCAAAGAGTTTATATAGAATTGGAACCAATTATTCCTTAAATGTTTGGTAGAATTCACTTGTGAATCCATCAGGCCCTGGAGATTTTTTTTAGGGAGTTCAGTAATAGCTTGTTGAATTTCTTTTTCAGAGATAGGGTTGTTTAGGTATTTAATCTCGTCTTCATTTAACCTGGGCAACTTATTTTTTGTAAATATTCATCCATTTCACTTAGATTATCAAATTTATTGGCATAGAGTTGGGCAAAATAATTTCAAATTATTACTTTAATTTCCTTCTCATTGGTGGTGAGTTCACCTTTTTCATTTATGATACTAGCTATTTGGCTTTCTTCTTTCTTTTTTTAATCAAATTGACCAGAGGTTTATCAATTTTATTGGTTTTTTCATAATACCAACTTTTGGTTTTATTTATTAATTCAATAGTTTTTTTGCTTTCAATTTTATTAATTTCTCCTTTAATTTTTAGAATTTCTAATTTGGTACTTAATTGGGGTTTTTTGATTTGTTCTTTCTCTAATATTTTTAGTTGCATGTTTAGTTCATTGATTTCCTCTTTCTCCAATTTATTCATATAAGCATTTAGAGCAATAATATATCCCCCGAGAATTGCTTTGAATGAATCCCATAGGTTTTGGTATGTTGTTTCATTATTATCATTATCTATGATAAAATCGTTAATTCTTTCTATAATTTGTTTTTTGGTCCACTCATTTTTTAAAATGAGGTTATTCAGTTTCCAATTTGTTCTGGGTCTATATCTCCTTGGCCCAGTATTGCATATGACTTTTATTGCATTGTGATCTGAGAAAGATGTATTCACTATTTCTGCCTTTCTGCAGTTGATCATTGTTTTTATGTCCTAGTACATGGTCAATTTTTGTATAAGTTCCATGTACTTCAGAGAAAAAGGTATATTCCTTTCTATCCCCATTCAGTTTCCTCCATAAATCTACCATATCTAATTTTTCTAACAATCTATTTACCTCCCTAATTTCTTTCTTGTTTGTTTTATGATTCGATTTATCGAGATCTGATAGTGGGAGGTTGAGGTCTCCCACTAGTAGAGTTTTGCTGTCTATGTTTTCCTGTAATTCTTTCAGCTTTACCTCTAAGAATTTGGATGCTGTCCCATTGGGTGCATATGTATTCAATATTGAAATGACTTTATTGTCTATGGTACCTTTTAGGAGGATATAGTTTCCTTCCTTATCTCTTTTAATGCTATCTATTTTTGCTGCTGCTTTGTCTGAGATAAGGATTGCTACCCCTGCTTTTTTTACTTCCGCTGAAGCAAAATATATTTTGCTCCAACCTTTTACCTTTACTCTATATGTATCTCTCTGCTTCAAATGAGTTTCTTGTATGCAGCATATTGTAGGATTCTGGTTTTTAATCCACTCTGCTATTTGCTTACGTTTAAGGGAGAGTTCATCCCATTCACATTTAAGGTTATGATTACTAATTCTTTATTGCCCTCCATGCTGTCTTCCCTCTGTTTTTATTTTCCCCCTTTCCCCCCTTTTATCCATATTCCCCAGTCTTTTGTTTCTGAAAACCACCCCCTTGAGTGTGTTTGCCCTCCTATATCACACCCTCCCCTTTCTTTCCCCTTTCCCTTTTTCCCTTTTCCCTTCCCTTCCTTTTATTTTTTCCCCTTATTTCCCCCACTCCCCTTCCCTTTCTCCATCCCCCCTCCCCTTTTCCCCTTTTAATACTTGAAAGGTTAGATGTTTTATAAGTTATCTGAGTATGTGTAGGTTGACTTTAAGCCAAGTCTGATGAGAAGAAGATTCAGGTGTTTCTCCTCTTCTCCCTTCTTCCCCACTATTACCATAGTTTTTTTTGTACCTCTTAGTGTAATGCAAATTACCCCCATTCAATCCCTTCCCTCCTCCCATCTCTTTCCTGTCCCCCTTTTTAGGGTGGTAGTGTTTTTTTAGATCATTCTAAGTCATAGAAAATTTTGAGTGTCTGACCCTTCTGTTTCTATATATTCTATTGAATAGAGTCTAAATTCCTGAGAGTTATTATAGTCTTTCTCCCAAATGGGGTTAAAGCCAGTTACATCCCAGTAGATAGTAGTCTCATGGATAGGTCATGAATGTCCATCATTTCTGGCAAGGTGTATTCTCTCTGTTAGAGTTACATTTATTGCATTTTTTTTCTTTTACCGCCCCCCCTTTTCTTTTACCTTTTCATGTGTCTCTTGAACCTCCTGTTTGATGTCCAAATTTTCTATTTAGCTCTGGTCTTTTCATCAGAAATTTTTGGAATTCTTCCATTTCGTTAAATGTCCATCTTTTCCCCTGGAAGAGTAGGCTCAGCTTTGCAGGAAAGTAGATGCTTGGCTGCATTCCAAGCTCCCATGCTCTTCAAAATATTTCATTCCAGGCCCTTCGATCCCTTAATGTTGATGCAGCCAGGTCCTGCGTGATCCTTACTGTGGCTCCTTGATATTTAAATTGTTTCTTTCTGGCTGCTTGCAGGATTTTCTCTTTTATCTGATAGTTCTGCAGTTTGGCCACAACTTTCCTTGGTGTTTTCATTTTAGTATCTTTTTCTGGTGGGGATCAATGTACTCTTTCAATAATTACTTTGCCCTCTGATTCCATGATATCAGGGCAGTTTTCCATCACTAGATCCTGTAATATTAAGTCCAGGCTTTTTTTCTCTTCAATGTTTTCAGGAAGTCCTATAATTTTCAGGTTGCCCCTCTTGGATCTATTTTCAAGGTCAGTGGGTTTGTTGATGAGGTATTTTACATTTGCTTCTATTTTTTCTATTTTTTGATTTTGTTTAACTGACTCTTGCTGTCTCGTGGAGTCATTAGTTTCCGTAGACTCCATTCTTTTTTCGGGGAGGGGGGGGAGGAGTTTTCTTCATTAACCTTTTGCAACTCCTTTTTCCAATTGGTCAATTCTACTTTTGAGAGAGCTTTCTGTTTGACCAGTTGAGGTTCTGAGAGAATTAATTTCTTTTTGCATTTGCTCATTTGAGGATCTGAGAGAATTGTTCTCATTTTGTAATTGTCCAATTGATGATCTGAGAGATTTATTCTCCTTTTGTGTTTGTCCAATTGTACTTTCTAATGTTTTGTTTTCTTGTTGCAAGGTATTAATTGTCTCTCCCAAATTTTTAAGCTCCTTCCTTATTTCCTCGAGGAAATCTTTCTGTACTGGAAACCAGATTGTATTCTCCTCAGAGGTTCCAGGTCTCTCTGAGTTGGGGTCTTTCCCTTCCAGGAGTTTTCCTATGGATCCACCTTTCCGCTGACCCTTCTTCATTATGCTAAGACCTTGAGTTGGGGGCGGGGCCGGTTCACCTGGGCTTGGGATCGCTAAAGGCTTTACTGAGTGCAGTTTCTCTGGCTGGCCAGTAGGAGGTACTGGTTGCCCTCTCTGGAGTGTCTGTGACCTGGGTTGAGAGGCCTTCTCCCTTTGCCCGAAGGGAGGAGTTGGAACTATTGAATTCTTTTGCCTTCAATCAATGGTGGGCTTTACCCTGGCCTGAGGTCATTCCTCAGCTGGGCTGGTTCTTTGTCTCACACACCTGGGCCTGAGGCAGAAGTAGTTTGCAACTGTTTGTTTTGGGGAGAGGCCTCTGTACAATGGAGGTGTGGGCTCAGAATTTCTCAGACTGAAGGAGCCCAGCGATGGTGTCCACAGCTCTCCTGCACCAGTCCTCTCCCTGAAGCCCCTTCCGCAAGCTCGGGGGGGACAGCACCAACACCAGCGCCTCTGCTTCCCCACGGACCCAAGCCCCTTTCGTCCAGCCTCACCACTGATCCAGCAGGTCCCGCTCTCTGGCCCTCAGACTCCCGGTTCCAATTCAGCTGTTACTCTGGCTGATGCGGGTCTGATACTCACCCTCCTGAATTCTACCAAAGCTGCAGTGGGAGACAAATCCTGAGGTAGATGCTCTTTCTCCTGGCTTTTCTCTCTGGGTTCCGTGAGTCAGACTTCCTCTAAGAGGTTTGTTTCATGTGATAGATGGGGAAGAGATCAGGAGACTCTAGAACTGTGCCTGTCTTCTCTCCGCCATCTTGGGTGGAAGTCCAGTGCTAAGTCTTGAGCATATAAGTACAAGAAAGCCAATCCTTAGCCTCAAGGAGGGACAGAGAGTTGGTACAGTAGATAGAGTTCCATGCTGAAGTTGGGAAAACTAATCTTCCTGAGTTCAAATCCAGTTTCACATGCTTACTAACTATGTGACCATGGGCAAGTCACTTAACCCTGTTTAACTCAGTTTTATCATCTATAAAATTGGTGGAAGAAAAAATGGCAAACTACTCCAGTATCTTTGCCTTTAGCAAAGTCAAATGGGATTGCAGAGTATGATATGACTGAAACCACTGAACCACAACTTACAAGGTAATTGAGGAAGGCACACAACGGGAGACTGAAAAATGGTGTTGGAGTAGAGAGGGGAGAAGCCACAGTGCCATTATGGAAAGATCCAATGGGATGTAGCCTAATTGGAAACAAAGAGACTGTTGACCCAGGTGCCCCTTCAATGGAGTTTTGGGTAGGAGCTCATCTCTCCAATGTCTAATCAGAAAGACAGAGGATACTGATGAGTTCTGAGCACCAATCCTGACTCAATTTAAAAACTGAGGTAGCCTCTATTCTACATTAGGCAATGGGATTAAAGCTTTATAAACATTATCTTATTTGATCCTCACAACCATCCTGAGAGTATAGTAAGTAAGGATGCCCTTATTATTCCCATCGTTATAGCTGAGAAACCTGAGGCAAACAGAGCCTGGCCCAGGGTCACACAGTTATTAAATATTTGAGGTTAAATTTTAACTGTTTTTTTCTGACTCTAGCAATGATGAGCTTCTTGATGATGAAGTTGTTCCAAGTGCTGAAGAATTACAGACAGAGTAAATAAGCAAGCATTGGAAAGGGGAAAGAGATGGGAATGTCAATGTTGAGGATTACCTTAGCATCAAAGGAGTTTAAGAAGACAATTTAAGGAGAATTGCTCATGGTTATGAAATACTAACATTTTCTCCTTTGAGTATGTGGTAATGAGCTGGATGCCCTCATCTCTGAAATTCCATAGAACCCTGGTTAACTGGAAGGTTTAGTCAGATTTAGAGATTTTTTGCTTTTTATGGGATTCATATCTTCCCACATATCAGGGGCCTCCAATCTAAGAAAGCTAGAGACCAAAGGCTCACAGTTCAAGAAATATGAGGCAGAAGATGCAAATAAAGAGCATATAATCTTTCCATGATTTGCCTTATCTACCTCAGACTAATTTGCATTCATGGACTCCTGCCCCATCTCCCATGCTCCCAGGAGCACAGCATCACTAACTGACTAAAGACACAGACTTCAATGAAGATAATCCTGGTACTTTAGTCCCCCTCCCCTCCCTCTTTCTAATGCCCTGGACAAACCTGCTCCAGGCTAAAGAAAATTTTTGAACCTCAACAATTATTTTGGGCACAGTTCAAGGACTGAAATCTGCTGAGAGCTCAACCAGCTGCAATTACTGAACTGCCAGTACCAGAAAAAGCAGGCTCTGTACTACCAGGCAAGAGTACTAAGGAACAATGAACATGAAGGGTCACCAGGACAGGATAGTGTGCTTGCTAGAGTTTTGCCAAAATCCACTAGACCTGAGGGAAAGGGGGTAGTATCAAACTCAGTCCTGACCAATCAAAAGGCCTTTGGGCAGGGATCTAGCCTGAACCCAGGGTGGAGAAGGCTTAGATGCTTTGAGATCCTCCCAGCAAGGAAAAAACTGTTAGGGGGAGAGAGTCAGGAGTTGAATGATAAGGAAAATAAAGAGATCAGTGAGACTGAAAGCACATATAATTTAAGGAAGAAGATAATTTGAAAATAATCAGTTAATGCAACAGGAAGAGTAGTAAGAGAATGAAATATTGTTTTCAGGTCAAGTAAATGAGTTCATGCATCTGTGAATAAATACTGCAAAATGAAACAAAATAGTATGATATTTGATGTGACTCAACTCAACTACTCCTGAGAGTTTTTAAAAGATAAAAGAGGTTTAGGAGAGCAAGTTACATCCTTAGAGCAAAAATGATAAACAGAATAAAAATCTTGAATCTGCAATAGCAAGTCTGCAAAGAAACAAAAGAGGGAGAACAATAGATAGAGAATGCAAATACATGGAAGAGGGCAGCTTAGGAAAAAAATAAATAAAAACATTAAAATATAATGGGACTTTTGGGCAAACAAATCATATTGAACTTGAATATAAGTTGTATAGAAACAGACTAAAGAGCATAGTTCTCCCAGAAGAATAGGATAGAACAAGAAACTTTAACACCCTAATGAAAGAAAGATTTTAAAAGAACTTTCCAGAATTTCTAAATCTAGAAAATGAAATTCCAGTTAAAGGAATTCACAGATTGTCTCCAGAAAAAAGTTCTAATGCTGCAACTCCAAGAAAGTTAGTAGTCACATTTAACAAATTAATATAGAAACAAGTTCTCCAGGTCATCACAAGAAAGACCTTGGCTCTTGTCCTTTTATCATCAAAGAATGCCAAAATGACATCACCACATTTCAGAAAAATTACAGTGTGTCCAACTGTGACTGATCAGACTAGTATGAGTTTGGAATGCTCTACCACAGGTTGGGCACAGATAATCCATGAGAACACCTGGGATGGGTATTCTAAATTTATGTGTCATGTTTCTTTTGAGTTGCTTCAATTCTGGGGTTCCTCATAGAATACAGCCCCCTCACAGATGAGGACATGCCATTCTGGGCAGTCCTGTGCGAGTGTCTCCCATGCTGTATAGTCATTTCTAAGGTTCTTCTAGGTCTTACAAGAAAGACCTTATAAAATATGAAGAAAAAATATTCAAATAATACAAAACTATTCTGTATTCATCAGGAAAAAAAAGGAATGGAACAATATATTCCAAAGGTCAGTGGAGTTCAGGATGGCTCAGTGAAACCTGAACTATCCTACAAATTTGAGTTTAACCATACAAGAAAAAAGATCAATAACAAAGACAAAGTTAATAGGCTTTGGGAAAGAACAGTGGGACAGAAGATGCTACTTGCCTCTTGAATGCCCCCAAACAATTGAAATATAGTATGGATAGATAAATAGAGACAACAGAAACAATGGCTATACTAAACAGTGAGAGATTTCTTTCTAAACGTCCATAAAGAGACAATGGTGAGGGCAGAAATCTTATAGAAGTTCACAGTGAAAAGACAGGTAGGGAGGGTTACGGACTGAACCTGTAGACTCGTTGCCTACAGGCAAAGTCTTCCTTTGTGATTATATTACAGCATAAGTAAGTACACAAAGGAGAGAGGGAGGGAAGATAGGGATTGAATCATGTGTTGGAAACAATTTTAGGGCTAGTGGGGCAGAACCAAGATGGAAGCTCCTGAAACTTTTCCGAAAGCCCATTTAAATCAAGTATCTAAATATCTAATCAAAATCTAATCAAAAATCTAAAATATCAAAGTGAAACAACTTGAAGTTATCTTGAAGGATCTTCAGGAAAGGTCAGTCTCATGTGGGTGAAAGGGAAGAAAAGCCCAAAGGAAGGAGGAGAGCTGGGAAGTTAGCCACGCAGCAGTCCAAGACCTAAAACAAGTAGGTCCTGATTCAGCAGGGCAGTAATACAACAGCCCAGCAGCAAGAGCCCAACCACAACTTGGAAGGCAAAATCCAACTTAGAATGCTGGTACAACAGGTGGGACTGGGTCTAGCTATCTTAGCACAGGAAGCAAATCATGAGTACCTGAAACACCAGAGCAGGATGCCAGGGACTAGAATAAGGAAATCTAGCTCAAAAACCTTGGAACTGTACCCACCTGTACCCAGAAGTGAGCCCAATGTTCAAAGTGAGCAAAACCACACAAAGAGTCTAAATAGGAAACTATTATGATGACAAGGAAAATCAAAATGCCCTTTTGAAGAAGAAAGCACTGACAGACAAAATGCTCAACTGTGGGGATTATAAATTGTTCTCAAAGCCAGAAAATCCTCTTGGAACAGCTCAAAAAGGATTTTAAATAGTGCTCAAAATATTAAAATTGGACAAATGGAAACAACTCTGTGAAAAATCAATGCATTAAATAAAAGAAAAACAAAAAAAATTGAAGAAAATGTAAAGAACTTCTTAGGAAAAAATAACCAATTTAGAAAACAGATCCAGAACACATAATTTGCAAATTACTGTTCTACCTGAAAGCCACAATTTAAAAAAAGAGCCTAGTCAATGTCTTTAAGGAGATTATCATGAAAAAATTATCCTAGAACAAAACATGTTATTAATTTTGAATGACTTCACTGATTACCTCCAGAAAGAGATCCCAAAATAAAACTTCACAGAATTTTAGTGCTGTTTCAGAATTACCAGCTAAAGAATAAAAATATAGCCAGCAGACAAAAGGAGGCATAAAAATATCAATGAGTCACAGTCAGGATTAGGGAGGATTTATCAGTTTTAACACTAAAATAATCAGGAGACTATATAAAATATGATATTCCAGAAGGCAAAGGCATTCGAAATCCAGCCAATTACCCCACAAAATTCCACACATTCTTTCAGGGGAAAAGACAGATTTTTAAACAAAATAGAGGATTTTCAAACTTACTTGATAAAAAGACCAATACTGAACAGAAGATCTGATCTAAAACAAGAGTCAAGAGATGAATGGAAAAGTAACTGAAAAGAAAAAATAATGTTTGTCAATAAGTTTATACTGTTTATATTCCTAACTCTGGAGAACTGTATTTCTATTAGGAGAGTTGAAAGTAATATACTTAGGTAGAGTGTGGGTATAAATTGATCATGATGTGGAATTGCATTTCTATTAGGACAAATGAAAGAATGTACTTAGACATAGAGTTTTGGTATAAATTAATTATGATGTCATGATATTTATAAATCAACAATTATACTTCTATTTGGACAGTTGAAAGAAGCATGTTTAAACAAATCTGAGTACCAATTTATTATAATCTGAAAATATGTATAGTTCTTATAATTGTATTTCTATTAGGACATTTGAAAGAAGTATACTTAGATATAGGGTGTGGGTATGAGAATTATAAAACAAGACATAAAAAAGGGAGAAGAAAATGGGGACAGAAGAGGATAAAAAATCATATGAAGAGGCAAAAAATACATATTATAGTAGAGGTAATGAAGGGATGGTATGAACATTGAGTGAATTTTACTTTCAACAGAGATGGCCAGAGGGAATAATATTTTCAAATAGGTTTATGCTACATTAATTGGAAGTAGAAGGGGAAAGGGGAAAATAAGGAAAAGTAGGGACTAAAAAAAGGGGCAAAAAGGAGGGGAAAATAAAAAGGGAAAGGGGAAAGAAAAGGGTGGGTGACAGAAGAGAGCACAGATTGAGGGAGGCATTGGTCAGAAGCAAAACACTGGTAGAAGGGAGAAGGTGAAAGAAGAAAGAAGATAAATGGGGTAAGATAGAATGGAGTAAAAATCATAACTGTGAATGTGAATGGCATGAACTCTCCCATAAAACAGAAGCATGGCAGAGCAGCTTCAAATCTAGAATCCTGCAAATGTTGCTTACAAGAAACATGTTTGAAGCAGGGAGAAGCACACAGAGTAAAGGTAAAAGGTTGAAGTAGAATAAATTGTTTTTCAGCCGATGAAAAAAGCAGGGCAAGCAGTCCTGATCTTAGACAAAGGAAAAGAGTTCTAATTAAAAGAGATAAGAAAGGAAATATTATCTTCCCAAAAGGCCATATTAGCAGTTAAATAATATCAATATTAAATATATATGTGCCAAGTGCTATAGTATCCTTATTCTTAGAGGTCAAGATAAATGATTTACTGGAAGACTTAGACAGCAAAACTATAATTGGGGGGGGGGGGCTCAACTTCCCACTCTAAGAATTAGGTAAATTTTATCACAAAATAAGAATAAGGTTAGGTGGCTGAATGGAACCTTTGAAGTTAGAGATTTTTTTTATTTTTAGGTTTTTGCAAGGCAATGGGGTTAAGTGACTTGCCCAATATTACACAGTTGGGTAATTAGTAATTAGTAAGTGTTTGAGATCAGATTTGAACTCAGGTCCTCCTGACTCCAGGGCCAGTAATCCATCCACTGGGCCACCTAGCTGCCCCTAGAGATAATTCTTAGTGAGAAAAGGAATAGATAGAATAGGAATAGATAGAAAGGAGAATGCATTACTTTTAGGTGTCTACTCAAAAATTAACACTATATTAGGGCATAAAGACCTTACAGTCAAAGGTAAAAAGGCATAAATAATAAATGCATACCTTTAAGATCATGAGGCTATAAAAATTACATAAGATAAAGGGACATGGAATGAGGAACTAAAAATTAATTGGAAAATTAATAAACCAATTTAAAAAATGAACGTATCAAACAACAAATCAGAGAAATGGTCAATAATTTCATCAAAGATAGTGACAGATCTAAAAAATTATAAAGCTACCAGTTGTTTGATATGTTGAGGTAATGTGATAAAAATGACAATTCTACCTAAATTAAATTACTTATTCAGTGTCTTACCAATCAAAGTACCAAATACTTATTTTACTGAGATAGAAAAAATAATAACAAGAATTATCTGGAGGAACAAAAGAACAAGAATATCAGGGGAATTAATGAAAATAAGTGGCTCTAAAACTATATTATAAAAAGGCAGTCATCAAAACTATGTGGTACCACCTGAGAAATAGAGTAGCAGAATAATGGAATAGATTAGGTACCCAAAATGTCAGTAAATGATTATAGTACTCTACCATTTGATAAATCATAAGTTGTTTCTGGGATAGAATTCTTTATTTAATGAAAACTGCTGGGAAAACGGGAAAATAGTATGGCAAAATCTAGGCATAGACTAACATCTCATACCCTCTACCAAAAAACCAAAAATGGGTACAGGATTTGATATTTGTCTTTCATTTTCAAAGACCATGACATCACAGAGGTGATGCCAGAACAAACAAGTGAATTGGAATTGAATGAGGGCATGCTGTGTTAAGTCACCAGTCTAATTTTCTCCTCCAGTGCCATCTGGGAGCAGTGGTCAGATATGAACCAGGATGACTCAGACATAAAAGATGATACCATAAGCCAAGTAATAGAAGAAGGGATCATTTATCTGTCAGATCTATGAATGGGGGGAAGAGTGTTTGACTAAACAAGAAATAGAGAACACTATAAATTGCAAAACAGATAATATTGATTATAGTACATTAAAAAAAGGAGTGTGGTCACTTGGGTAATATGGAAACAGAAGACATTAGAGGGGGAGAGAGAGATATTGAAGAGGCAGCATAAAATTAAAGGTGAGTGATAAGCAAGACACTTGAGCTCGGACTTTAGCTCGTGTGTTCATCATATTGGAATGCTTTGCTTCAATGATACGGGTCAGCATTGTATACTTTGTCCTCTTTTCTATACTCATATGTCCTTATTCAATCACCCAATCTTTCTAGCTATTTTTTTAAGGAAAGCAATACTCTTATTCTACCATTATTTTCAACTGATGGAACCTCTGTTCAATGATATCCAAGACCTAGTAATTCTTAAAGATCAGACGTAAGGGTATGAACTTAAATCTGTCATCAGTGAGGAAAGTATCTGAGTGATGTAAAGGCTGAATGAAGAGGATGACTTCAGCAATTAAGGTCCCTGAGTGAATTATGCAAGAATAAAACTCAGGGGGGAGGGAAACTAATTAAAGAGCAAATGTAATATTAAAAATAATGACTGAATAATTATCTAGAGTTATAACTGTGTGAATGAAAATAAGGACTGAAGAGAAGAATATGACAGAAATTTTCTTCCTTTCTACTTTCAAATCTCTTCATCTTTTCCTTCTTTCTAATCTTAGCACCAATTCAAACATCAAACCTGGGAAAAATCAAAGAATCTCTTTGAGAAGGAAAGAGAAGAACTCAACATCCAGCTTCAGCCTCAATCTTGGTCCAGGCCTCCATCTTCTCCCTTTTCCATCGATTAGAATTTTTTTTAATCAGTATCCTAACAATGCCCCCAGAACCAGAGGCTATATTTACATGGTAAGTACATTGAGGAAAGGCAATTTCAAAACTCTACAAGAAGACAAGCCAAACTACTACTATGCACCTTCAGAATATTTCATAAGTACCCATGAAGGGGAGAAAAGTAATTTCCAACAATCAGGAGCTGTGATTACCCTCTTACTCCATGTGTCCCAGACTTGAGTCCATTTTCCCCTGATTGGACATATTTAACATTGCCCACATTCTATCTGTCCTTGTGGGAGAGAGTCTCACAGGCCATGATGAGATGTTTTGTACCAACTGTTCTTATTATAACACCTTAGTGAACACTCCTTCTTAAAAAGGGGTTAGTTACTGGCACTATGGCTTATTAGAAAGTCACTGCACTCTTCCAGAGGTTAACTGCAGATCTCTGAAGGGAATTCTTGAACTCTGGAGAACCTGCCAAACCAGTGCACATTGATGGTCCAGGTTATATGAGGGTTATTGTCTCTTTATCATAAATAGAGTAAGTATTGATGAGGACTGAATATTAGTGAGTACATTTTTGGTTCTTTTTTTAGATTCCTTCTTTGTCTCAATTTTTGTTTAATGGACCTGCATTTCATAGTTCACATGAGCTTCATATTTCTTTGTATCCTTCGTATGTATTCATCTTAATTGCATAATGGTTTTATTAATAAAAATACAATATCTTGAACTTCCAGAAAGTTGTTGGTTTTTTAAAAATAATTTAATAGAGCTTGGAACATTCTTTTTTTCTTTTTTTTTTCAGCACATCAATTCTTTCTGTTTTATTTCTGAGAATACTGTTAGGGTAAAGTTTCTAAAATATAACTATTGGCTCAAAAATATGGTTAGCTTCATTGTGCTTATACTGGGCAGCCAGATTTGTGGTCTTCTGTTCTACCAGCATGGATTAAACATGTCTAGCTTTTAAAATGCCTTCTTCAAAGCTTCCTATAGAGAATCAAAACAATTACTTGTGGACATGTCTACTATTTGACATCTTTTCCTAGAGTGCCATAAAGCTACTTCTGTGACATTCCTATAATCCTCTTATGAATTCTTTCTTGATTCCTTCTCCCTCACTTTTTCTAACAGAATTATAGTGGGTGTTTAGAGGTAGTTAGGGGGTTCAGGGGATAGAGTCCTAGGTCTCAAGTAAGGAAGTTAGATTCCTGAGTTAAAATGTGACCTTAGATACTAATTTTTCCAGGCTTTTCTGAAATCCTGTACCATATGGTTTCTTACAGTACAGTAGTACTCCATCATATACATATACCACAATTTGTTCAGTAGTTCCCTGATTGATGGACATTCCCTCAATTTCCGATTCTTTGTCAATACAAGAAGAACCTCTATGAATATTTTGGTACCTGTGTATGATCTCTTTGAGATATAGATCCAGTAGTAGAATTTCTGGATGAAAGTGCATGTAGTTTTATTGTCCTTTGGTCATAATTCCAAATTTCTTTCCAGAAAGGTTGGAAAAGTTCACAATTCCACCAACAATGCATTAGTGTCACAGTTTTCCCATATCTTCTCCAATATGGATCATTTTTCTCTCTAGTCTTATCGACCACTCTGATAGGTGTGAGGTGGTATTGTAGAGATGTTTCAATATGCATTTCTCTATCAATAATGCTTTAGGGCAATTTTTCATATAACAATATGACAATTGATTTCTTCTTCTGAGAATTACCTTTCCATATCTTTTCATCATTTCGCAATTGTGCAATGACATTTTTTATAAATTTGATTCAATTCTCTATATATTTTTGGAATGAGTCTTTTGTCAGAAATACTAGTTGTAAAAATTGTTTCCCAATTTATCACATTCCTTTTAATCTTAGTTGCAGCAGTTTTGTTTGTGCAAAACCTTTTAAATTTATTATGATTAAAATTATTCAATTTGTCTATAATGTTCTCTATCTCTTCTTTGGTCATAAACTGCTCTCATGAAGTACATTTTGTAATTGTTTGTTTAATTTCTTTGAGGATAAAGTCAGGTCGACTTTGTAGTATTATAAAAAGAGTAATGACTTATCTTTTACCTCTCTTTCTATCTCTAACACATAGCATAAGACTTGGAAAATGTTAAGAGTTTAACAAGTGTTTATTGACTGACTATTACACTAGAAAGGTGGGGTATACTTACAATCTGTTGAAAGGGTTAAATTGTGGAGACTATAACATAGTCAAAAAGCAGAAAATAGATGTCTGGTGAGCATCATTTCCTGAAAGAGAGCTGAAGTGTGAAGAGCAGGATAGCAGAAAGACAAGTTGTAAGAAAAAGAACGTCTAGGATAAAGTATACAATGTCTTCAGTCATTCCACATCATCTGATCACTCTCTTGATTTCCAGTTCTTTGGCACCACGAAAAAGGTTGTAAATTGTTTTACATGTGTATTCTGTTCTCCTTTCCTTTTTTTCTCTTCAAAGGCCAAATCTAGTAAAAGTATCAAAGGTCCAAGGTATATAAAGGAATATTGATCATAGTTTCCAACAACCGAATCTTTCCATTTACTGAACAATTTACTTCTGCCCTTCTTCCAAATGTGTCCCATTGATTACTCTGCTTTCTAAGGGTTAATCAATTGAATTAACAATCACTTCTTTATTCTGTGACTTGACATGTGGTAATATTAGGAACAAAGAATGAGTATTTTAAATAAAAGCTTAAAACTTAAAGTGAGATGGGAAATGAGGACAAGTGGATCTGGAGAGGGGATATGAGGATGGTTTTTGTGTGTGTGTGTTTTTTTTCATTTTCCTGGAAATTGGACCTAACTGACAGGTATGGGTTCAAATAATATTGGAAACAAATCTCCTTCACTCAAATTCACCAGAGTAAAAACTGAATTATACATCAGAAAATCTAGGTAGAGTTGGAGAAGAGGACACATGTGATCCAGATTTTTGATAGAGATCAGATTCTATTCCACCTTTATAGACAGAGTCTAACTTTAGAGTGCCTTAGTGCTTGAGGTTCCTCCACTACCTAGACAGTAATCTTTCAGTTTTTGTGTATTTTCCCATGAGAATGACTGAGAATATTGTGTTTATGGGTTTGGACAATGCATAGGTATTTCATCTGGTATAATTTTCTATGCTTCCTTGGGTACGCAAGGGTATTTGTTTTTCTTTTCTAATAATATGATCACATTACTTCATCAAGTTGAGCCTTATGTTACTGAATGACCTCCATTGAAACGCAACCAGGAATGAGATACTGAATGGAATTTTACTAAGTGAGGAACTGAATAAATAGTCAGAACACAGAATCCCAAGGACACAAGAAAAGTATGGTGCAAAAATTGAATGGAGATAAAGGAGAGAGTTGGCCAACACTGAGGACAAGGGAGAATTGGCATTAGTCACCAAATCATTTTCTAGTGTTGAGTAGAGTTGAAAACAATTGGGGTTGAGCCCTTGACTGAAAAGCCCTGATCCTAAATGTTGACTAAAATCAGCAATTGTTCAGAAGCACCACCTGGTAGTTCAATAACCATTATACCACATACACCCTCCCTCCACAGGTTTGGGTTTATTGTTGTTTTGGACAGGACCTGAAATTTCTTTGGGAGAAAGAATTCTATTGGAGGAATTTTCTTTTTCAAATGAAAATTAGCATGTTCACTGAGGATTTAATATTGGAGAATCAAGCGGATCAGTGAAAAGTCAAATCATTTGCTCATGGCCCCAACCTCAGTATGTTCCAGAGACAGAATTTAAACTCAAACTTCAACAAGCTGCCTGATCGAAGGTAGCTCCCTGTCTCCTGTGGCAAGTGACTTATCTGCCTCATCTTATGGAAAAAAATGAATTGAGGCATAAACAAAATTATTTCTGGATAGTCACCATTCTCTCTCAGAGCTGCATCTTTTAGAGATGGGACTCAAACCCAAGTCTCCTGGCTCCATATCTGGCATTGTCTTAGCTAGGTCCTTTCACTTCTCAAAAAAAGTGGCGATCCTAAAGATGTAGCCCTCTATCAGTCGACTTATATATTTTTTCTTTATTCCACATTCTTTGTCTTAATATACAGATATCCCTGAGGAAGACAGGGCAAAACATGAAGTGCAGCCCATCTATCATTAGCATTTTATTTTTTAAAATTTATTTTAAGGCAATGGGTTTAAGTGGCTTGCCCAAGCCACACAGCTAGGCAATTATTAAGTGTCTGAGGCCACATTTGAACTCGGGTCCTCCTGACTACAGTGCCAGGTCTCTATCCACTGTGTCACCTAGCTGCTCCTATCATTTGCATTTTAGAGAACTGTAACTCAACC
Source organism: Macrotis lagotis (assembly GCF_037893015.1). Classification (NCBI taxonomy): domain Eukaryota; kingdom Metazoa; phylum Chordata; class Mammalia; order Peramelemorphia; family Peramelidae; genus Macrotis; species Macrotis lagotis. Next base: position 266,007,572 of record NC_133662.1, on the reverse strand, counting down.
TCTCAGCCACAAACACACATGGACACTTATGATTGAAAATTTTATTTAACCTTGTGCAAAATATGGACATACCTATGAATAATCATAGATAAATAAAATGCACATACCTAAAATATAAAATCATGAAATCCCTGACTGAGTTTTTCTCTAGAAACAACTGTGATTTCTGAAAAGACTGGGATAATCCCTGTTCATAGAAGGAAATGACATTTTTGGCTAAAGAACTATTCTAAAAAGAGAAATGTTCATTGAGATTGTATCAAGGGGCAGAGTTTTGGTGACTTCCACTGGAAAGACAGTCCCTAACAGAAAGGTGAAAGGTGAGTTTGGGAAAAAATCTCATAGGGAAGGCTCTAGCATTGTGTGGGGAGGGATGAGGAGAAAGGGGATAGGAAAGGGAGAGGCAGGAATGACCTATTGCAGAAAGTGAGATTTGATCAGAATTTTGAAGGCAACCAAGGAAACCAGAAGGCAAAGAAGTCAGGGAGAGCATTGAGGAAGAAGGTGCAGGGCATTGTACAAAGTGCAACAAGGAGATCTGCTGCTGTATTGTAGAGAAGCAGAGAGGAGTGAAGTAGAAGACTGTATGGTAACCAACAATGAAGGTCTTAAAAGTCAAACAGAGGACTTTAGATTTGATCCTAAAGGTAATAGGGAGCCATCAGGGTTTAGTGAGTATAAGAGGGACATGATCATATCTGCATTTTAGGAAGATCACTTTGGCAGCTAAGTGGAGAATGGAGTGGAGTGGGAGAGAAGTCATAGTTGGTGAAATAACTCAACCCAAAGAATTTTGATTATTAAATTATTGTCACTATGGAAAAGAAGTCACTGAATCTTGGCATGGAACCTGCTCTCTGGCCTGCTTGTTTTGTATTTCTGCCAGTGAGTTAGAGAAAGGTCAAGATATTTCTTCTTGCAGATGGTAGAAATCTATAAAAGAAAGTCAAAATGCTATATGATGGAAATTAGCTACTGGCATTTATTAATTTTTCAAAACATTGTACTTAAACAAAGATGATGACCTTTCCTAACCTACCCATAAAGTAGGTACATCAGGGATTTTATAGAGGAGGAAACTAATCTCCCAGAGAGTTTGTCCCTTCCCAAAAGGTCACACCAAATTAGAATAGGGTCCTTAGCCAGAGAAAAATGCTGCCAAGCACTGTGAAAGATCATCTTCCCAATTTGCCTTTTTGCAAATAGTAGCTAGCCTCTCAGTCATTTTAGCAGCTGGGAAGTTGAATCCTTTACCCAGGATCTCAGACTGAAGTGGAGTGAGACTAAGTAGAAAACAAGAAGCCAGCAAGTTTGGAAGAAACTAGAGTGAGTCACAAGCAAAAGGCTCAACCCACATCAGGGGCAAGAACAATGGAGTTGATGGACCAGTTAGAACAAAAACTAAATTAGAAATGCTTCCTGCCTGGGCTATTCTAAAATAAGGCAGTATTCACATGGAAGGGATTCCAATAGCCATAACATGCAAGGACTCCTATATTGTATGTGAAAAAACTAAGACTAGGAAATAGAAGTGATTTGTTCAAGGCTTCAGAGTTCCTAGGTATTAGAGGTGGGATTCGAACTCAGGTTCTTCAATTCTAGAGTGCATTGATTTGTTCATTGTATTAGCTGACTCTGAAAGAATGTTAAGTGTACCAGAGAATATATGTGTGATCATGGCTATTGGGGAAACCATAATGGGGACTTGGATCAATTTATTCATTGTACTGGTGAACTGCACAGACTGGATGAAGAGCAGGAAGTTCTCTTTGGTGGATTCCATCCTCACGGGTCTGGCCTTCTCCAGAATTTTCCTTCACTGGATATTGATAGGCATTGGATTGATGAGCATCTTTTACAAGGAAATTTTTGTTAACAGTGAAAACATCCTGTTTCTTGGATACTTGTGGGATGTGGCTGACTACTCCAGTGTCTCCCTTGCCACTTGCCTCAATGTCATCTACTTCTTGAAGATTGCCTACTTCTCCCACCCCCTTTTTCTCTGGCTCAAGTGGAGAATTAAGAGGGTGGTCCTGATGATCTTGCTGGGTTCCTTAATAATGTTCCTCTTGATGATTTTCCCTACAAGGAGTGAATTCAAGGATCACTTTTTCAGGAACCCGGAAAGAAAGGGAGAGAAAAACCACACTGGACATTTCCAAATGGGGACGCTCCAATTCATAGTAGTAGAAATCCTGTTCTACATGGGACCTTTTTCCCTCTTGCTTATATCTCTCATCTCCTGTTTCCTATTGATCTTGTCGTTATGGAGACACACCCAGCAGATGCAGCTTAATGCCACAGGCTTCAGAGATCCCAGCAGAGATGCCCATATCAGGGCCATGAGATGGATGGTCTCCTACCTCATCCTCATCATTCTCTACTATTTGGGCTCTTTCACAATCTTGTCAACATTCTCAGTGCTGGAGCAAAGGCTGACTGAGTTGCTGAAAGTTGTCCTAGCAGGCTTCTATCCTGCAGTCCACTCTTTCATCCTGATTCTGGGATACAGCAAGCTGAAGCAGGCATCCCTTCGGATGTGGCATCAAGCCTTGTTCTACTTCCAAGGAGAAAAACCTTAAACACCTTAGGAACCTTTGTATGCTCTATGGACAAGGAAGTCAATAGGGAATGTGTTTCTTACTTTTTTTCTTTCTCCATTCAGTGAAAAATACCTGATTTTAGAAATGTTCTAATGTTTACCCTGGGCACCTGGAACAGCTCTAGGACTCTGGACAAAGTTTAAATTGCTTGTTTTTACAGGATCATATTGTGGGACAGAGCATCCTAGAAATGGAGTCATAAGTGACATCAGAGATCATTAGTCTAGTCCCCTCTAATCCCCAGACAACATTCAGTGTCATGGGTCTAAAGCTGGAAGGGACTTCAATGAGGAAACATAGTACTAGAGCTACTATGGACCTTAGATCCTGTTTATTTCAATCCTCTCATTTTACAGATGAGGAAACAGAGGACCTAGAGAGATTACAGGATCAGAGATATGAAACTAGATTGGGTATCTAGTTCACGAATGTCTTGTTAAAGAAAGGAAACTTGAGGGTCAAAAGGGTTGGGAGATTTGTCCAGAGTCATGTACATTGCTAATAATGGTGACACAATTTGAATTCAGGTTTTATGAGTCCAATTTCTGCCTGCTTTACATTGCCCTCCATTGCTCACCCTTCTCTGTGTTCTTCTTTTGTTTTGTTTTTGTTTTGTTTTTTGTTTTTTTGTTTTGCAAAGCAATGGAATCAGGTGACTTGTCCAGCTAGGATTTACACAGCTAGGTAATACTTAAGCATCTGAGACCTGATTTGATCTCAGATCCTCCTGACTCTAGTACTGATGCTCTATCTGCTGTGCCACCTAGCTGCCCCACTCTGTGTTGTTCTTGTCACTTCCCTTTTTGTTCCTCTGATCTCTCCTCTGTTCTGACTCTTTAGTGGCCCAACTGATTCTGCCCTCTGGCCTAATAGCAAACTTGTCCAACCTCATGCTTTTTTTATGTAGCTGAGGATATGAAAAAAATTATTTTGCTAAAGCTGAAGCTCATATTAATGCTGAGTGTCAATCTTCAGATGAACAAGGTAATCACTGAAAAACCCTGTTTCCTGATTTCAAGTTTCCAAGAGAACAAGGAGGCAAGACTGGTTCCATTGTACAAAAATGTCTATGTTTAATCCTAAATGGAGCTTGAATCTTCCTACCTACTACCTGTATTGCCAAGATGCAATTTTCCAACCTTTTAAATAAACAATCACCTTCACCTGCATATCCTGAGTCTTAAAGAAAGGACTTTTGACTAATTGAACATCTTGACAAGAACAGGGAAGTTTTAGCCTTGGTGTGCCTGACCTTGAGGAGACTACATTTAGAAGAGTATCTTCAGTTGTGGGCATTAACTTTTAAGAAGAATCTCAATAAACCAGAGGATGGTCAAAGAGGACAACCAAGATGATGAAGGGACTCAAGACCATACCTTATGAGGACTGTTTAAAGGAAATGACCTTTAGTTTGGGCAAGCAAGAACTGAGAATAGTACATAAGATCTTTCTTCCAAAAAAAAAAAATCAAAGGATTAGGGGTGGAGCCAAGATGGCAGCATGAAACCAGCATTTCCCAGGAACTCCTTACCCCCCCCCCCAACTCCAAAAACCAACAAATGATGACTCTAGCCAAAATTTAGAGGGGCAGAACCCACAGAAAGACTGAGTGATACGTTTTCCCAGTCCAAGATAATGTAGAAGTTCCATGGGAAAGGTGTGTTTCACCAGGACTGGGGGTTGGAAAAAAAAGCCATGGTTCCAGCACAGCCCAGCCGAGAGATCACTGGCAAAGCTTGAAGAGGTGGTGAGAGAACTCTGTTATACCAGAATGAGTGTGAAGTTTGAGAGCACCAGCCACAGAACCTGCATCAAGAATCTGGAGAAAGCACCCTGCACCCCCAGAGATGGTAAGGGGTCAGGGAAGACTACAGAGATTTCTCTGCTCTCCACCGGAGAAGGACTCTGCTGTTTGTACACACTCAGATCCAGGTTGCAGTTTGGGTTTCCATGCTATGATAGCAGAATCCTCCTTATACCTCCAGAGCAGAGGGAAGTATGGGGTCCATTTACATATCAAAGCACAGGCAAGAGAGCATAAGACCTTGGAGGAATAAAGGTCCCAGTGGAGTGACCCCCCCAAAAAAATCCAAAGCCTTGGAAGTGCTATCTTGGATGGAGGAAATGAGTAAACAACAGAAAAAAGAAGAAACTGACCATAGAGAATTACTTTAGTCCTGTGGAAGATCAAAACACACACTCAAATGATGATAAAATTGAAGCTTCCATATACAAAACCTCCAAGAGAAATAGAAAATGGGCTCAGACTATGGATGAGCTCAAAAAAGACATTGAAAAGAAAGTAAGGGAGATGGAGGAAAAATTGGGAGAAGAAATGAGAGTGATGCAGCAAAATCATGAAAACCAAATCAACAGCTTGGTGAGAGATATACAAAAAAATGCTGAAGAAAATAATATGTTAAAAACCAGTTTAGGACAAATGAAAAAAAAAAACAAAACAAAAGGCAAATGAGGAGAAGAATGCCTTAAAAAGCAGAAGTGGTCAGCTGGAAAAGGAGATTAAAAAACTCTCTGAAGAAAATAATTCCTTCAAATGCAGAATGGAACTAAAGGAAGCTGATGACTTTGCAAGAAATCAGGAAGAAATAAAACTCTTCCAAAAAAGGCAAAAGTTAGAAGAAAATGTGAAATATCTCACTGGAAAAACAACTGACCTTGAAAACAGATCCAGAAGAAATAATTTAAAAATTATTAGGCTATCTGAAAGCCACAATCAGGAGAAGAGCCTAGACTTCATTTTTCAAGAAAAAAATATAGCAAAATTGCCCTGAGATCCTAGAAGCAGAGGGTAAAATGGAAGTTGAGAGAATTCACTGGTCACCCCCTGAAAGAGATCCCAAAAGAAAAACTTCCAGAAATATTAAAGCCAAATTCTAAAACTCCCAAATCAAAGATAAAATTCTAAAAGCTGCCAGAAACAAACAATTCAACTACCAAGGCTCCATAGTCAGGATTACACAGGATCTGGCAGCATCTACATTAAGGGTTCGTAGGGATTGGAATATGATATTCTGTAAGGCAAAAGATCTTGGTTTACAACCAAGAATCAATCACCCAGCAAAACTGAACATACTCTTTCAGGGAAAAAGATGGACTTTCAATGAAATGGGACTTTCAAACTTTCCTATTGAAACAACCAGAGCTGAACAGAAAGTTTGATCTCCAAGTAAAGGATGCTGGTGAACCATAGAGGGGGTGGATGAGGAGGACTAACTATGAGGAACTTAATGATATTGAACTGTTTGTATTCCTGCATGGGAAGAAGATACTGATAACTCATATGAACTTTCTCATTTAAAAGAGCAGTTAGAAAGAGCATATATAGACAGGGCACAGGAAGGAGCAGAATATAATGGTATAATATAGTAAAAAGATGGAGTCAGTGGGTGATAAAGGGAAGTACTGGGAGGAAGGTAAAGGAGATGAAGAAGATAAGAAATTTCACATAAGAGGCAAGAAAAAGCTTTTTTTCAATGGAGTGGAAAGGGGGAAGGCAAGGGGGAATGAGTGAGCCTTCATTCTCATCAGAGATGACTCAGAGAGGAAATAACATGCACACTTAATAGAGTGAGGAAATCTATCTTATCCTAGAGAAAAATGAGAAGAGAGGGATGGGATAAGGGGGAATGGGAGGAGGGAAGCAGGGAATAGGTGATAGAAGAGAAGGAAGATTGAGGGAGAGTGTACTCAGATTCAACATACTTTTGGAGAAGGACAGGATGAAAGGAGAGAGAGATTCGAATAAATAAGAGTGGGGAGGAATAGATTGGAGGTGCAGCTTGTAATAGCAACTGTGGGAAAAATATTGAAGCAACTTCTCTGGTGGACTTATGATAAAGAAAGCAACTCATCCCAGAGACAGTCATTGGAATCTGAACACAGACTGAAGTACATTTTTTTCTCTCTCTATTCTTGAGGTTTCTCATCTTCTTGGGGGGGGGGGTTATATTTACTCTTATGTTTACACATTCAATTTGCATCAATTTATAGCATGGAAAAAATGTAAAGATTATCAGACAGCTTTCTCTGTGTGTGGGAAATTACCTTACAAAAATGATAGTAATATATTACTATTCTATATAATTGGAAAACAAATAAAATGTTAAAAAAAATCAAAGGATTGTCAGTTGGAAGAGTATTTGAACCCCTTTTAATTGTTCCTAGGAGATAAAATCAGGAGCAATAGTTCAAAGCAGAAAAAAAAGACAAATTTAGTTTTAAAATACTGAACTTTTATTATCTTCATTTTTTTAAATCATCTGCATTTCCCAAAATATCAGTCTCTTTTCTCTCCTCTCAGAAAACTATATCTTATAAGAAATGAATTTTGAAGATGGAAAATTTCAGAAAAACTAACACAAGAAAAGTCGTGATATTACATGCTTGTTTCAGACTTCAAACTTAAGGGAAACTGTCTTCTTTTCTTTGGATCCAAGTTTGATCATTATTATTTCATGGGTCTTGATTATAGTAACCCTCATATATACTATTGTAGTTATTTTGTATACCACTTTCTTGAATGTATTTACTTCACTTTGCATTGATTCATTTAAATCGCCTTATGCCTTCTGCATTCATTATAGTCATTATTTCTTATAGGACAATAAGATTTCATTACATTCAGTTGTCAAAATTTTATCAACCACTTCTCAAGGATAGACAGCTGTTTCCATTTCCTTCCTAATATGTGATTTGTTGCTATAAGTATTTCAGTGTCTAATGGGATTTTTCTTTTTAACATTGATCCTTTTAGGATATATGCCTCAAATAAAAATATGGATTGAAGCATAAGGGCAGTTTTGTCACTTTATATAATTCTAAATTGCTTCCTAGAATTCTTAGACTAATTCCCTCATAACTCCACCAACAATGAATATATATACCAGTCTTTCATAAATCTGATAACATAGACTATCATTACCTATTGTCAACTTTCTAAATTTTTTGAACTGAGATAAACATGAGATATTTTTATTTGTTTTCATTTTTTATTAATGATTTGGAGCATTCTTTCACATGACTGGGAAGCAGGTTGTCAAACAGTTTCCATAACATCATTGCTCTCATCAAATCCTATAGAAGATCTCTTCAATGAAGGAAGATGGGTTGAATACGGGATTAATCTGCACATTAATAAGTCACTTTCCCTGAGAGAGCTCTGTGCCTCCAAGGGCAATATTCTATCTCAGGAAGAAAAATTATCAGTTCCTAGAGGCAAGAAGAAGCTACAATTGTCTTGGAAATGGGGGACATAGAATCAGGGATGAGATGGAACTGTCATTGGAAGGGAAATGATGCACTGTGCCAAAAACTTTACAATCATTATCTCTTTTAACCCTCACAACCAGTGGGGACCCTTAATATCCCTATTGTATAAATGAGGAATCTGATCCAAGATTTACCCATAGTCACACAACTAGTAAATATCAGGTTAAATTTTCACTCAGGTATTCTGGACTGCAGTATAGCTGAGCTTCCTGATATTGAAGTACCTTATAATGTACAAACTGAAGAATTAGGAAAGAGTAGACAAACAAGAGTTGCGGAGGGAAAAAGGAGGGAGGGTCAGTCTTTAAGAATACCTTAGCATCAATGTAGTTTAAGGAGAATTGCTTATAGGAATGAAATGTTGACTTTTCTTTTTTGGGGGTATGAGATTATGGGCTACCTGTTTCCATCTCTAAAATTCTATAGAACTCTTGGTAAATGGAAATTTCAGCCAGGTTTAGATACTTTCTGTCTTTCACAGACACCAAGGGAAGAAGAGTTAAAGGACAGGGAGTCAGAAATTGAATGATGGGGAAAGTAAACAAGTCAGGGAGATTGAAAGTAAAGATTTCAGGAAGAAGAAAATTCAAAGACCTTGAAAATAAACAGATAAAACAGCAGGGAAAATAGTAACAAGAGGAAATAAATTTCCAGGCCTGCCTCTATGAATAAATACTGAAAAATGAAGCAAAATAATCTAATATTTGATGTGACTCAGCTATTCCTGCGAAATGTAAAGGATAAATGAGTATTAAAAGAGCAGAAATTTTATCCTGTGCAGCAAAAATGATAAATAGAATAGAGAAATTTGAATCTGCAAGGGAAAGCCTCCAAGGAATCAAAAGAGGGAATAATAGAGTGTGCAAATCCACAGAAGGACAAGTTAGAAAAATTTAAAAATTTAACATAAAATATAATTATTGGGCATACAAAGCATATCAGACTTGAAGACAGTTTGCAAAGAATGGACCAGGACAAGAAACCTTAGCACCATAACAAAAGTTCTTTTGTAGCACTACTATGAAAGAACTACCCAGAATTTCTAAATATAGAAAATGAAATTCTAGTTAAAAGAATTGACAGATTGCCTCCAGAAAAAATCCTTTTGCTGCCAACTCTAATGCACTTAGTTGTTACATTTAACAATTCACTTCAGAAACAAATTCTCCAAGCCATCAGGAGAAAGACCTTCATATATGTCATTCAAGTAATACAAGAATATTTTGTAGTCTTGAATAAAAGGAAGAGAGAATGGAACAATGTGTCCAAATCTTTAAAAAGTAGGATATAAGATAAATCCTCAGAAATCATCAGCATTTTTATATAATACCAACAAGGCCAAACAATAATAGAATAAAAGAGAAATTCCTTTTGAAAAATAGTAGACAACATAAACATAGACAACATGGGAATTTACCTTACAAAACAAATCCAGAAACTATATGAATAAAATTACAAAACACTATTTACAGAATAACAAAAAATATTACAAAACAAAAAATGAAACACAAATAAAGTCAGATATAAACAACTGGAAAATGTCAAATGCTCATCAGTAGATTGAGTTAATATGATAAAAATAACAAGCCTACCTAAATTAAATTACCTATTCGGTGCCACATCAATCAAACTGCCAAAAATTATTTTGCTAAACTAGAAAATGTAGTAACAAAATTTATCTGGAGGAATAAAAGATCAATAACATCAAATTAAAAACCTTAAAACAGCTTAGTGGATAATGCACCGGCCCTGGAGTCAGGAGTACCTGAGTTCAAATCCGGTCTCAGACACTTAATAATTACCTAGCTGTGTGGCCTTGGGCAAGCCACTTAACCCCGTTTGCCTTACAAAAACCTAAAAAAAAAAAACCAACCTTAAAACATAGAGTTAAAATAACATAACAACAATAATAAAACATTAAATCAGATTTGAACTTTGTTATTAATGGCTCATAATTATAAAAACTTGGTTCAGAATGATTAAAGTAGTTTTTTTATTAATTAGCTTTTCTACAGAGGACTCAGAATATGCAGTCTGAAAAACTTTCTCCTCCCCTTCAAGTCAGCAGCCATTGGTCTGAGTCATCAGGGTTTCAATCTGATCAAAATGCTCACCCCCATACCTCTCTCTAATATGTGTTCCCCATCCCAGTCATTATATGGATGAGCAGAGGGAGTGTAAAGTAATATGTATAGACTTCATTAAGCAAGCACACTTGCAGAGGGCAAGGACCCTCAGTCATCCCTTGACTAGTTGTAGCTAGGTCTTGACTTCCCCCAGTAAGGAGCCTTCATATCAGCTGAGGGGACCCGACTAAGTTTAAGGATTGGTCAGAGTCATTTCTTTTATCTTACACTTAAATTTTCCTTGAGAGAGGTCACTTTTTTTTTTTAGTTTAAGTACAGGAAGAGTTAAGTATCAATAGCTAATGAGCAAGATGAGCAGAACCAGAAAAATACTGTGCATCCTAACAGCAACATGGAGGTGATGACCAACTCTGATGGACTTGCTCATTCCATCAGGGCAACAATCAGGGACAATTTGGAGCTGTCTGTGATGGAGAATCCCTTCTGCATCCAGATAAAAGCCCAGGGAGATCAAACAAAGTTCAAGGACTATTCCCTTTAGAAAAAAAAAAGATATCTTATTGTCTGATCTTGTTATCTTTAAGACTTTGTGTTTCTTCCTTAAGGATATGATTTCTCTCTCCTCACACTCAATTTGGATCAATGTACAACATGGAAACAAAGTAAAGACTGACAAATTACTTTCTATGTGTGGGGGGGAAGTAAGATGGGGGAAAGATTGTAAAACTCAAAATAAATAAAATCTTTAATGATTAAAAAAAGGAAAAAAGAAGTATCAATAGCTAAGAAACATCATCCATTGACAAATTATAAAAAAAAAACTTATAGCAATTATACTTAGACATCATGAAAAAATGGAAAGGAAGGTGGCCTAACCATACTGATGGCAGGAAATTGGGTCTGTGGTCTCAAACTCAGGGCTGTTTTAAGTGAAGAACTCAAGATTCTGCCCTTGGAGGGATGAAAAACTTAGACTTTAATTCAAAGATCTCCAAAGTTCACCTATATTTCAGGCCATTCACAGTTCACAGATTTAGATAGGCTAGTTGAAGACAGGATGAATGACAAAAGTCAAGATAAGACTGCCGGAGAGAAAGGGAGAAAGGAAAGGAAATCAGCTATAAGAAATGACTGGGTTTGGACCTGAGTGAATCCAGCATGGAGGGGGATGTGGGTTAAATTTTTATAGAGTCTTGTACATGTCCTGTAGAGTCAGGGAAAGAAAGGGGTCAAAAGAGTGACCCCTTCTACATGACTGGAGTCAGATACCCACTTTGGAAGACCGAAGCAGGAAGCTGGAGGAGGGGTAGAGGGATGGGCTGAGATTGCTCTTGGCAAATTGACCTTTAACCTGGGAGAAATATTTTGAACAAAGGAGAAAATTTCCATCTCAGAGGGGCTTATGCTGAACAATCTGGGTCAGAGGCTCCTATTGGACAAATAGAAAAGGGAGTGAAAATCCCTCAGAAAATATCAAACAGATACAAATAGCATTTTATTAATATTAAAAAGCTAGAGAGAAATTTCTTCAAGAATACTATGTCAAAACTATATTAGAAAGAGGCAGTCATCAAAACAATCTGATGATGGCTAAGAAATAGAGTAGTGGATCCATGAAACAGCTTAGATACAATAAGAATAGTAGTGAATGACTATATTAATCTTCTGTTTGATAAACCCAAAGACTCTTAGCTTCTGGGTTAAGAACTCATTTTTTAACAAAAATTGCCGGGAAAACTGAAAAATAGTATGGCAAAAACTATACATAGACTTCATCTCACATACCAAGATAAGGTTGAGATGAATACAGAATTTAGACTTAAAAGGTGATACCAGGGGTGCAGTAGATAGAGCACTGGCCCTGGAGTCAGAAGGACCTGAGTTCAAATCCAACCACAAAAACTTTAAAAAAAAGTGATACCAAAAACCAATTTGTCAGATCTATGGAGGGGGAAGGAGTTTATGATCAAATAAGAGATAGAGAACATTATAAATGGCAAAATGGATAATTTTGAATACAATAAATGAAAAAGTTTTGTAAAAATAAAATCATTACAATCAAGAATAGATGGAAAGCAGAAAGATAGGAAACAATTTTCAGAGTTCAGGATTCAACTCTAAAATATATAGAGAGAACTGGGTCAAATTTATAAGAATATACATCATTCCCAAACTGATAAATGGCCAAAGAACCTGAAAAGGCAATTTTTAGATGAAGAAATGAAAGTTATTTATAGTCATTTGAAAAAAAAGCTCAAAATCATTATTGATTAAAAATGCAAATTAAAACAATTTTGAAATATCTCACACCTATAAGATTTGCTAAAATGACAAAAAAGGAAAATAATTGATGATAGAGAGGATGGGGGCAACTTGGGACACTAATGCACTGTTGTTGAAGTTGTAAATTGATCCAAACATTCTGGAGAAAAATTTGGAAGTAATTTCAAAGAGCCACAAAGCTTTGCATACCCTTCATCCAGTAATACCGCTACTAGGTCTATATCCTAAAGGGATATTAAAAAGGGGAGAAAGACCCAAATGTACAAAATATTTAAAGCATTTCTTTTTGTAGTAACAAACAATTTCAAACTGAGAGGATGCCCAACAATTGAGGAATGGCTCAACAAACTATGATATTTGAATGTGATGAAGTACTATTGTTTTGTAAGAAATCATGAGCAGTCAAACTTGAGAAAGTCCTGGAAGGATTTACATGAACTGATGCCTATTGAAGTAAGCAGAACCTGGAGAACATTGTACACATTAATAACAACATTGTGAGATGATCAACTATGATACTCAGATTCTAGCAGTTCAGTGATCAACGACAACCCAAAAAGATTTGTAATGGAAAATACTGTTGTCAGAGAAATTGGTATCAGTAATAAAGATTGAGAGCTCTTGTGAAAGTGCAGAATCACTACTAGTCCTAGAGGTGAAATAGCTCAGGATTTGACCCTAGAGGTAAGAGGGAGGCATTAATATTTGTCCTTCATTTATGAAGAAAACCATGATATCAAGGTGGTCTTGCCATGACAAGCACATGAAATGGATTTGAGTGAGGGAAAGCTGGGCTAAATCCCTAGTCTCATTTTCACCTCCAGAGTCATCTGGATCCAGTGGCCAGCTCAGAATTAGGACAACTGGAGATGATCCAAGATGAAGTGCCTTACCCATGGTCACACAGCTAGCAAGATTCAAGTGTCTGAGGCTGGAATCAAACTCCTTTCTTCTTGATTCCAAGCCCAGTTCTCTATCTGCTGCACCACCAAGACATGGTCATATCTATATTCTAGGAAGAACATTTTGACAGCTAAGTGGAAGATGGAGTGGAGGGGGCAGAAAATTCATAGTGAAACAACTCAACCCAAAGAATTTAGATTAATAAATTATTGTCATTAGAAGTCACTAAATCTTGATGTGGGATTTGCTCTCTGACCTGCTTCATTCTGTATTTCTATCAGTGACTTAGATGAAGGCCTAAATTTGCCTTCTTGCAAATGACAGACATCTAAAAAGAAAGACAAAACGATCTATGATGGAATAGTGTTATTTACTGGCATTTATTAATTGTTCAAACCATTGTATTTAAATGAGGGTGTTGATCCTACTCATACTATAAAGTACATATATCAGATATTTTATAGATGAAGAAACAAAATGTCCAGAGGGGATTTTGTCCCATCCCAAAAGTTCAAAACAACCTAGAATAGGGTTCTTGGCTTGAGGAACATGGAGCCAAACACTGAAAGATAATCTGTCTAATTTGCATTTTTGCAAATAGTAATTCAGTCTCTCAATCATCTTACCAGTAGGGAAATCATACCCTTTGCTTATGGTGTCAGTTGAGTATGCCTAAACTGAAAACTAGAAGCCAGAATGTTTGGAAGAAACTAGAGTGAGTCACATGCAGAAGCCCCATTTCTCACCAGAGGCCAGAACAATTGAGCTGGTGGACCAGTTAGACAAAAAACTAAATTAGAAATCTTAACCACATGGGCTATTCTGGAATGCATTCCTCATAGATCTGGAGTTAGAAAGGACTTCAGAAGCCACACATGCAACAATTCTCATTGTATTGATGAAAAAAACTAAGACTAAGAGACAAAAGTGACTCCAGACCTCAAAGTCACAAAGAATTAGAGGTGGGATTGAACATAGATTCTCCAATTCTAGAGTCTAGTGATTTGTCTTTTGTTCAACTGACTACAGGAATGTTAAGTGTAACAGAGAATATATGTCTTATTGTTGCAGTTGCAGAAATCATAATGGGAACTTGGATCAATGCATTCATTTGCCTGGTGAACTGCCTAGATTGGGTGAAGAGCAGAAAGCTCTCTTTGGTGGATTCCATCTTCATGAGTCTGGCCTTCACAAGAATTGCCCTGCTTTGGTTCACACTAGTCATTGGAGTGGTAAAGCTCTTTTCCAGGGATATTTTTGTTAACAATGAAATCATTCTGACCCTTATGTACTTGTGGATTATGTCCAATGAATTCAGCATCGCCCTTGCCACCTGTCTCAATGTCTTCTACTTACTGAAAATTGCTCACTTCTCCCACCCCCTCTTCCTTTGGCTCAGGTGGAGAATTAAGAAGGTGATCCTCATGATCTTGCTAGGGTCCTTGATAATGTTCCTGTTCCTGAATATTCCCCTAATAGGGAAATTCATGGATGAAATTACTGAGAGCATGGAAAGAATGGAAAAGAAAAACCACACTAGGCCATTTCAAATGATGAGGCTCCCATTGCTATTAGCAGAAATTATGTTCTGCTTTGGGCCTCTTCTCCTCTTGCTTATGTCTGTGACCTCCTGTGTCCTATTGATCTTGTCCCTATGGAAACACACACGGGAGATGAAGTTCAATGCCACGGGCACCAGAGATCCCAGCACCGAGGCCCATATAAGAGTCATGAAATGGATGGTCTCCTACCTCTTCCTCACCATTCTATATTACTTAACTATTTTCATAATCATGCCAGTCTTTTCTAGGCTGGAGAAAACACTGGCAGATTTGTTGGGAGTTGCCCTCATAGGCTTTTATCCCCCAGTTCACTCTTTCATCTTGATCCTGGGAAATAGCAAGCTGAAGCAGGCATCCCTTTGGATGTGGCATCAGGCCCAACTCTGCCTCTGAGGAGGAAAGTCTTAGCCTGAACAGCTTAGGAAACTTGGGACCTTCTGTGGACAAACAAGTCATAATGGAAGGGTTTTCTCTTTTCTCTTGTTTTCCATTCAGTGGAACAGTTCTTATTGTCAGTAACTGTCTAATTTTTATTCTGGGCACCTTGAGCAGCCCTGGGACTCTTTGGAAAAAGTTTAAGATTCTTGTTGCTACAGGATCTCATTGTGGGACAGAGCATCCTAGGAATAGTCATAAAGAACATCAGAGGTCATTAGTTCAACATTTTCATTTAGCAGATGTGGAAACTGAGAACCTGAGAAGTCATGGAATCATAGATATGAAACTGGATTGAATATTGTCCTTAACTCTTTTATTTATTTATTTATTTGTTTGTTTTTGCAAGGCAATGCAGTTAAGTGACTTGCCCAAGGCCACACAGCTAGGTAATTATTAAGTGTCTGAGACCGGATTTGAACTCAGGTACTCCTGACTCCAGGGTTGGTGCTCTATGCACTGTGCCACCTAGCTGCCCCAATTCTTGATGACAGAAAAGAAACTGAAGGATAAGAAAAGTTGAGTGACTTGTCCAGTAATGGTGACAGAATATGAACCCAATATGTCTTCTTTTCTTTTCTCTTTCTCTCCTTCCTCAGATCTCTCCTCTGTTCCCATATTCTTTAGTGACTCACCTAGCTGGTCTCCTGGTCCAAAAGAAAACTTGAAATGATGTTTTTGGACCTAGCTGAGGGTTTTGGACAAGAAATTTTTTTTGCAAGGCAATTAGGGTTAAGTGACTTGCCCAAGGCCACACAGCTAGGTCCAAGTGTCCAAGGCTGGATTAGAACTCAGGTCCTCCTGACTCTAGGGCCGGTGCTCTATCCACTGCTACACCTAGCCACCCCTGGACGAGACATTTTGCCAGAGTTGAAGCTCATATCAATGCTGAGTGTCAACCCTGTTCCTCGGTTGATACTTTAAGTTTGATTTGGGGAAAAGCAAACATAAATCACTTCCCCTGAATGGGTGGTGGCCAACAACAATGCAAAATGGAAAGACTTCTTATTCTCAGAAAACTTACATTCTAGTAGAAAGAAAGCACAAATGGCAGTAATGATCATTTAAATAAGAATGAGTATGGGCAGCTAGGTGTCAGTGGATAGAGCACTGGCCCTGGAGTCAGGAGTACCTGGGTTCAAATTCAGCCTTGGACACTTAATTACCTAGCTGTGTGGGCCTTGGGCAAACCACTTAACTCCATTGCCTTGCAAAACTAAAACAACTAAAAAAAAATCAGAATGAGTGTTATATAGCTATTTGAAAGATGGAAAAACCCATCAAATGGCAAGACTCTAGAAAAGAATCTTCAAGAATTATGTGGATGTCATGGGAAGTTGTCACCTGCTCTCTGATTTCACATTTCTAGGACAACAAGGAGAGATGCACTGTTCCTTTCTATAAGAAATGTCTGTGTCTAAACCCAAATGAACCTTTAGTCCTCCTAAACTGCTACCTGTGCCATCATCCCATCATGCCAAGATGACATTTTCCCAAGTAGTTACCTTTTAAATAAACAATCATTTTCATCTGCATTTCTTGAGTCTTAAAGAAAGTATTTTTGGATAACAGAACATCTCATCAAGAATAGGAAAGTTTCAACCCTGATATTCCTGACCTTGAAGAGACTACATTTGGAACAATCTGTTCAGTTCTAGGCAATATCTTTTAAGAAGAATATCAATAAGGCAGAGAGTGGCCAAAGGAGGACAACCAAGATGATGAAGGGACTCAAGTCCATACCTTATGAAGATTGCATAATGGAAATGATGTAGACATTTAATCTAAAGAGGCAAAGACTGAGGATGGGATGGTATAACTTTTTTGTTGGGAAGCGGGATTGGACCTGTTTTAATTGTCTCTAGAAGATTAAAAACAGGAGCAATAAATAAAAGCAGCAGAGATAAATTTAGTCTTAAAATGAATGATTATATTTTTAATTTTTATCATCTACATCTCTCACATATTGCTTTGCCCACTCCTTTCAAAGAACCATATTATTTAATAATAGAATAAAAAGAAGATATTTTCAGCAAAATTGACATGTAATAAAAGTCTGATATCACATGCCGTCCTTCAGACCCATAGTATTCTCTGTCTTCAAGGTGAAGGGGAACTGTTTTCTTTGGATCTAATTTTGGTTATTATAATTATGTGGTACTCAGTTTTAGTAATCTTCCATATCTGCAATTCTCTGTATTACACACACACACACACACACACACACACACACACATACACGTATTGTTTGGTTGAATCAATTTACTTCATTTTGCATTGATTCTTAGAACTCTCCCCCTGACTCTCTGTTTTCATTATAAAGCATCATTTCTTAAAGAACAATAAAATCTCATTATATTTAGTTGCAATAATTTTGTTAACTACTTCGCAGTGGATGGACACCTACTTTGTTTCCTTTTCTTTGCTACTAGAAAAATTGCTGATGTAAGCATGTCAATGTACATGGGACCCTTTTATTTATCATTGATCCCTTTGGGATATATGCTAAAAGTAGAAAAATGGGTCCAAGGGTAAGAGTAGTTTAGTCAGTTTGTATAATTCCAAGCTGCTTACCAGAATTCTTCGACCAATTTACTCATAACTCCACCCATAAAGCACAAACTGCTGTCTCATAGAAGTGTGTTTACTGTCACCTTTACAAATTTTCTGATTTGAGAGAATCCCACAGGCATTTGGATTTGCCTTTATGTTAGTTTTAATAATTAAGCACTTTCTCTTTCACATGATTTTTAATAGTGTAAAAATGCTTTGATAGCTGTTTGTTAACATCTTTTGACTTTTCTATTGGGAATTAAATTTTAGTTTTAATAATACAACTTAGTTAATAACTTTATTATCTTGGATATCATTCCCTATCTGATATATAGATATGATTTTTTTCTATAAGTACCAAGCCTAATTCAATCTTGCAGTATAATAATAGCTATAAATTACATTTCTGTAGTGCCTACACCATCTGCATTAGACACTGTGAGAAAAATTTTACAATCATTATCTCATCTGACCCTCATAACCATCCTGGGAGTTAGGAGTCATTATTATGCCCATTGTTACAGCTGAGGTAACTGAGGCAAACAGAGACTTGCCCAGGGTTACACAGCTAGTAAATATCTCAAGCTCAAGGTAACTTTCTGACTCTAGCCATAAGAAACTCCCTAAGGAGGAAGTATTTGGAATATTAGTCCTGAAGAATGATGGAAAGAGCATCTTGCAAAATCTGAGCTTTTAATTTTCCATATTCCATACCCATTTTGCCTGAAAATTAAAAATTATTCTAATCAATAACAAAAAAGATTAAAAAGATTTTTGCAAAGATAAAATAGAACTGAAGAGGTTCTTTGCCTTTTAAATGCCCCCAAATATCAGAAATGAAGGAGAAATGGATAAATTTAGACAAAGACAGCAGTGACTGAAATGACCAATGAGAGATTTCTTTCTAAATGTTCATAAGAACACAGGGGTGAAGGGAGAAACCTTGTAAGGTTACCAATGAAGAGATGGGCAGGGCGCTTATGGACAGAATTTAAAGATATGCTGCCTAGAGGTGAAAGCTTCTTTTGTGGGACTATATATAGTCCATAAGCGCCCTGCCCATCTCTTCATTGGTAACCTTACAAGGTTTCTCCCTTCACCCCTGTGTTCTTATGAACATTTAGAAAGAAATCTCTCATTGGTCATTTCAGTCACTGCTGTCTTTGTCTATTGTCTAAATTTTTTGTCTAAATTCCCACCAAAAAGGTGGAAGGTAGTTAGAGGATAGAATCATGTGTAAGGGTCAAATCAAGGTCTAGTAAGGAAGCAAAGGTAACATTGGTTTTCTCATAGAAGAGAAGAGGGGAGTGGTGAGGAAGAATTGGGAAATGTGAAAAATCAACAGGGGTAGAGGCCTTATTTAGAGGGGGAGGAGCACCCAATGAATGCATAAAGTAAAATGAGGATGAGATCTGGGTGAGAATGACACTTGAAAAGTCTACTTAACCTGGGAAGGGTGAATTAGAACCCATAGGGGCAATTGGGATCTGGAGGAAGGGGAGACCCATGTCTTTATAATGGAATTCGCATGATACATTGCTTTTCTTTGAGTTACCATGAAAACTGAAAAAAGGGTGTTTCTTTTGAGTGTAAACTACCCATATTAGTGGCTGGAATTATGGCAATTCAAGTATAATTTCCAAACCTAAAAGTGACCCACCAGAAATATCCAGAATGAGTTTGATTTTATCAACAATTGGGGTAACATCAATATTCAATATGGTGGGAAATTATGGAATTAAAACATAATGTCTACATTTAGGGATCTGTTATATTTCCTGTGTTATACATCATTGAGTTAGGATCACCATAGACAGCTCACATGCTTGGATTCAAAATAGGTTGAGACACAAAGAGGAAAATATTGAAAGATGACCTCTCCTTAGTTGCATATTAACATAGGACTGATTTTTTTTCCATGATTACCTATCAAGGGATCATACAAATGGCACAGAGGAAGGATGTCTTGACTGGGCAGATTTAACTGACAAGTTGGAAGGCAGAGAATATCATATTGAAGATATTCTAACAGGGGACTAGACATTTTCTTGCCTACTCAGAAACTTTAATAAAGAGAGTGAAGAAAATTAGTGCATCACCAAATATCAGAAGGACATATTCCATACCCATTTTGCCTGAAAATTAATCCAACAATAAAACAATAATAATGTCAAAAGTAGCATAATATTGGTAACTATGTAAGTGATCTCCTTTCTTTTGACATATGAAGTAGTGGGGGGAAATCTCTACCATTCATGTACGTTGTGAATTTATATTGGATTTTCTAATAAATGAAATCACAACTGGTGAATTTTAATGACTGGATCAAGAGCAGAAAACTTGTTGCCAGGTGATCTCATCCTATTCAACTTGGTCATCTCCAGAACTGGACTATCATGTGCAATGATATGGAAACCAATTTAAGTGCAACCTCTATGGATGACCCCATCACAAAGTAAGAATAATTGATATTTGGGGGCAGCTAGGTGGCACAGTGGATAGAGCACTGGCCTTGGAGTCAGGAGGACCTGAGTTCAAATATGACCTCACACACTTAATAATTAGTAGCTGTGTGACTTTGGGCAAGTCACATTAACCCCATTTCCTTAAATAAATAAATAAATAAATAAATAAATAAATAGAATGATTGATATCTTCTTGATATGGATTCACAGTTCAAATATTTGGTTTTTCACTCCCCTCAGCATCTTCTACTTCCTGATTGCCAACTTCTCTGCTCTCCTCTTCCTCTGGATGAAAGAGAGAATTGACAGGATGTTCTTCATGATTCTTGGGGGCCCTTAATTATCTCTTTGTCCTTTAGCACTCCAATATTGGAGAGAATGCAATATTAATATGGTAGCCTCTTTAGTAGAGGAAAGCAGATAAATGTGTCCCAGGAGGTCCAAGTGAGTAAATTTTGTTGCTCATGTTAGAGATGAATGTGGACCTTTGGAGACTTATTCTTCTTACTTTGTCTACAATCTCATTCTCTCTATTCATTCTCTCCCTTTGGAGACATAACCAACAGATGCAAATCAGTGCTACAGGATCCAGAGACTGTAGTACAGAAGACCATTTTTGAGCCATGAAAATTGCATCTTCCTTCCTCATCCTCTTATTACTGTACTGTTTCTTTTTCAACTCCTGGAGTGACTCAGCAGCAAAGAGTAAGCTGCCTTTTGTGTTGAATGTGTCAGTCTTGTTTCTCTCTCTCCTTGGTCTCTCACTGATCCTGATTCTGGGGAACAGCAAGTGGAGGCTGTCATGGCTGATGAGGTACTGCCAGAAAGAAAGTCATCTGCAAACTCTTTGAGTGTCTCTGAGGATGGCCTGGTATTTATTGGGGGGGGGGGGAGAAGTCAACATAGAGACCTCAAAAATGTACAAGCTCTTTCATTTTTTGTAGTTAACAAGACCATTGAACTCATCCACTCCATGGACTTGTAGTCTTGGTACAATGTCCAACTTGTGTGACTAAGGGCAGCTTGTTTGGATTCTGTGAACCTTAGAATCTTCATCTGAGGAAAAGTGATAATACTGTAGTAGTAGTAGTAGTAGTGGTAGTGGTAGTAGTAGTAGTAGTAGTAGTAGTAGTAGTAGTAGTAGTAGTAGTAGTAGTAGTAATGATGACGATAAAACAATAATCTCAGTGTAAAAGTCAGACAAATTGATCCAACTCAAACTGGGACTTTGGGACCTGAGAAACTGATGGGTGAATGAATGAAGAAGGAATGTGACAAGTCATTAGGACAAGAGTATACATTTACCTAGGGGTACTTTGCAGAACTCTACCAGGCCTAAGTCAAAGAGCACAGCATCCAACTGAGACCAATTTTGACTACTCAGAAGTCTTATAGGGCAGAGAACTAGGTTGTATCAGTGTGGAACCAGGTTGAGATGCTGTGAGCTCCAGCAACTAAGAAAATAAGGGTCAGAAGGGAAGAACTAAGGTACTGAGTAATAAAGAAAGTAAAGAGCTTAGAGATACCAAAAGCATCAAAGATTTCAGGAAAAAAGAAAATTCAAAGACTTTGAAAATAAACAGATTAAATTAAGGGAAAAATAACAAACAGAAAGAAATATTCTTTCTAGTAAATGAGTTCATGCATATCTAGATAAATATTGCAAGATGAAGCAAAATAATCTAACACTTAATGAGACAGAGAATTCGGCTATTTCTGAGAGGGTTAAAGGCTAAATGAGAATTATGAGAACAGAATTTACTTCCTGATCAGCAAAAATGATAAACAGAAAGGAAAATCTTGAATCTGCAGAGAAACAAAGGCAGGAAAAATATATTGAGAATGCAACTATACAGAAGGAGAGGACAACTTAGGAAAAAAGATTAAAAGCAACTTTATTAAAATAAAATATGATCACTGTGGAAGCAAACTTATTGGACTAGAAGTCAGGTTGTATAGAGATAACCTGAAGGTCATAGGCCTCCTAGAACAATATGCCAGGTTAGGAAAACTTAACATAATGAAGGGAATGATAGATAAGGTCTGTCCAGAATTTCTAATCATGGAAAATGAAATTCTAGTTCAAAGAATTCAAGCTTGCCTCCAAAAAATATCCTAATGCAGAAAACCTCAAGACACATAGTAGTTAAATTTAACATCAGAAGAAAGACCTTTATATGTGAAGGAAAAGACATTCAAATAATGTAAAATTCCTTTACTCTCACTAGAAAAAGGAGGAGGGAATTGAACTGTATGTTCCCAAGATCAGTGGAGTTGAACATGTGAACTATCCAGCAAATCTGAGATTAACCATATTGGACAAAGATGGACATTCAATAACAAAGAAAAGATTTTTGCAAAGTTGAGTAGAACCGAAGAGCTTATTTGCCTCTCAAATTCCCCAAATAATCGAAATTAAGGAGGAATAAATAAATGCAGATGACAACAACAACTGGCCAATGAGAGATGTCTTTCGAAATGTTCATAGAGGACAGGGGTGAGGGTAGAAATCTTATAGAGGTTAAAGTGAGGAGATGGTTAGGGGCATCATGAACAGAACCTAAAACATGCTGCTTACTTCTTTTGTGTGACTATATGACAATATGGGGAAGTACAGAAAGGAGGGAGGGTAATTGAGGAATAGGATCATGTGCTGGGGTTAAATCAAGATCAAGGGATAAAGAAAAGATAGCATCTGTCTTCTCATAAAGAGAAGGGGATGGTGAGGAAGATGAGGGAAATATGAAAAATTGACAGGTATGGAGGCCTTACTTTAGGGGGGGAGGAGCACCCACTGAAGAATATCTTGGGTAAAAGGAAATGAGGACTTTATATAAGATGAGATCAGGGTGAGACTGACACTTGAAACAACCACTTAACCTGGGAAGGTTGAATTAGATCCTATAGGGACAATTGGGACCTTGGAGAGACCCATAATGGAATCAGCCTGATAAATTGTTTTGTCTGTTACCATGAAAGCTGAAAAAAGGGGACTTCTGGGGAGGAGCCAAGATGACTTTAAATGACACCTCTATAGAGACATTAAAACTGTAGAACCCAACAAAAGAAGATAAGATCAAAACAATTTTTCAATTGTAGACATCATAGAGGATTTTCAGTAAAGGTCTATCTCTTGGGGGGGGGGGGGTGGAGTCAACCCCAGCTAGGAAGGAGAGAGGGAGAACCAGCAGGAGGCTTTTAACCACAGTGCAGGTCAGGTCTCCACAGTTAGACAACAGTCCAGGTCCTCGGAACTGAATGACAAGGCAACAGGAAGGGTCTCTACCCCGAAGAAAGTCTGGGGAGCCAAGATGGTGGCACGAGGGCAGGAATTCCTAGGAACTCATCACCCCCCCCCAAAAAAAAACCTCCCAAAGTCATTAAATTATGACTCTAGCCAAAATTTAGAGGGGTAGAACCCACAGAAAGACTGAGTAATACAACTTCCCAGTTCAAGACAAGTTAGAAGTTCTGTAGGAAAGGTCTGTTGGACAAAACCACAGCACAGCCACAGCAGGGCTGAGTGCCTAGGTCCAAGGCAGAGGGGGCAGTTTCCAGACATCTTTGCCCAGGGATCATTGGAGACAGCCAGAAAGAGTGGTGAGAGAACTCTGCCACACCAGAGTGAGCACAGAAAGAGTGCTGGCCTCAGAGCAGCCCTATGGTGAGAACCTGCAGGAAGGGTTGGACAGAGTCACCCAGCACATCCAGAGCTCTCAGCCCACAGATAGTAAGCAGTTCAGGGGATACTGCAGAGGTCTCTGCTATCCCTGGGGCAGGACTCGGCTATTTGCCCACATTCAGATCCAGGGTGCAGTCTGGGCCCCCACAACACCACTATAGCTGAGCAGGGCTCCTCTTCACAGCTCCAGGGGAAGAGTGAGCACCTGTGGTCATCAACATATCAAAGCACAGGCAAAAGAGCAGTCAGAGCCTCTCTACAAGACCTTGGAAGAATTAAGGTCCCTGTGGGTTGTCACCCAACCTCTCCCCAAAGCCTTGGAAGTGTGGTAAATCAGTTATAGGCTAAAGAAATGAACAAACAAAAGAAAAAAAGAAGAATCTGACCACAGAAAATTATTTTGGTCCCATGGAGGAACAAAATACATATTCAGATAACAACAAAATCAAAGCTTCTGTATCCAAAACCTCCAAGAGAAATAGAAAATGGGCTCAGGCTATGGATGAGCTCAAAAAAGACTTTGAAAAGCAATTAAGGGAGGTAGAGGAAAAATTGGGAGGAGAAATGAGAGAGATGCAGATAAATTATGAAAAAGCACAGGGCAGATATGGCTCAACAAGGGGATGTATGTTGGTGGATTTTAGAGAACTGGAGAGGAGTGATGTATAAGACTGAAAAGATAACCAGCAAAAAAGAACTGAAAGATCAAATAGATCTTTAGATTTGGTCCTAGAGTGACATAGATATATGTACATTCATAGGAAGATCATTTTGAAAGCTAAGTGGAGGATAGAGTGGAATGGGGAGTGAATTCATAGTGAAATAACTCAAACCAAGAAGTCATTAAACCTTGACATAGCATTTACTCTCAGATCTGTTTTTTCCTATAATTCTGTCAGTGACTTAGATGAAGGCCAAGATTTGCCTTCTTGCAAATGAGAGAAATCTACAAAAGAAATGGGACATCATTAGTCATTGGCATTTATTAATTGTTCAAAGTGTTGTACTTAAATGAGGGTGCTGATCCTTCCTAACCACATCATAAAGTAATTATATCAGATACTTTATAGTGGAGGAAACTAAACCCTCTAGAGTGCTTTGGTTTCACCAAACTAGAATAGAGTCCTCGGTGTAATAAAAATGATGCCAAACACTGAAAGATAATCGGTCTAATTTGCATTTTTGAAAATAGTAACTGAGCCTCTCAGGTATCTTAGCAGTATAGAAATCAGACCCTTTTCCATTGTGTTAGACTGTAATTGAGTGTGCCTAAGTTAAAAACTAGAAGGCAGAAAGTTTGGAAGAATCTAGAATGAATCACCTGCTGAAGCCCCATTCCACATCAGAGAAAAGAATAATTGAGCTGCCCCTTCTGCATGGACCCCAAACCAAATTAGAAATGGTAACCACATGGGCTATTCTGGAATGTACTCAACATAGACCTGGAGTTAGAAGTGACCTCAGAAATCATAAGACTCTCATTTTATAAATAACAAAACTTTTGTTAAGAGACAGAAGTGACTTTTTCAGGTCTCAGATTTACAGTGCATTAGAGGTGGGATTGAACACAGATTCTCCAATTCTAGAGTCTAATGGTTTGTCTTTTATTCCACTGACTCTGCAGGAATGCCAAGTGCAACAGAGAATATATGTCTGATTGTAGCCGTTGGAATCACCATAATGGGAACTTGCATCAATGCATTCATTGGCCTGGTGAACTGCATAGACTGGCTAAAAAGCAGGAAGATCTCTTTGGTGGATTCCATCCTTACAAGCCTGGCCGTCACAAGAATTTTCCTGCATTGGATCATTCTAGTCAATGGAGTAATGAAGTGCTTTTACAGGGGCATTTTTCTTAACAATAAAGACATTGGTGATGTTTCTGGGCTTGTGGATCATAGTTGATGAATTCAACATCTCTCTTGCCACCTGCCCCAGTGTCTTCTACTTACTGAAAATTGCTCATTTCTCCCATCCCCTCTTCCTCTAGTTCAGGTGGAGAATTAATAAGGTGATCCTCATAATCTTGTTAGGGTCCCTGATAATATTCCTGTTCCTGAATATTCCCCTAATAGGGAAATTCAGGGAAGAATTCTTTGGAAACATGGAAAGAAAGGAAGTGAAAAACCACACTAGACCTTTTCAAGTAAAGAGTTTCCCATTGCTAGTTGCAGAAATTCTGCTCTACCTTGGGCATCTTGTCCTCTTGCTTATGTCTGTGACCTCCTATGGCCTATTGATCTTGAGACACACCCAGGATATGAAGTTCAATGCCACAGGCTCCAGAGATCCCAGCACTGAGGCCCATATTAGAGTTATGAAATGCATATCTCCTTCATCTTCCTCATCATTTTTATTACTTGAACATTATCATAATATTATCATAATAATGTTAGCCTTTTCTAAGCTAGAGAAAAGACTAGCAGATCCCTTGGTTCACTCTTTCATTTTGATCCTGGGAAATGACAAGCTGAAGAAGGCATCCCTTTGGATGTTGCACCCTGCCTGAGGAGGAAAACCTTAGTTCGAACAGCTTGGGAAATTTGGAACCTTCTATGAATAAATAAGTCAATGTAGAAGGTTTTATTCTCTTTTCTCTCATCTTCATTCAGTGGAACAATCCTGATTGTAAAATTTATTTAATTCTGAGCACCCCGAATGGCACTGGGATTCTTTGGATATAGTTTAAAATACTTGTTACAAGTTCACACTGTGGGACAGCACATGGTAGGAACAGAGACATAAAAGACATCAGAGGTCATTAGCTCAACACCTTCAGTTTTCAGATGTGGAAAATGAGTACCCAGAGAGGTCACAGAATCAGAGATATGGAAGTGGACTGGATAATCCCTAACTTTCCTATTAGGAAAAGAAACCCAATGACTCCATTTTACATTGACTCCCACTGCCTTTTGTTTTTAATACTTTTCTTGTCATTTTTCTTTTGATTCCTCTCAGATCTCTCTGGTCTAAAAGCATATTGTTTCCAACCAAATGTTTTTGGATCCAAGTGATGATTTTGAACAAATCATTTGGCT
Organism: Macrotis lagotis; assembly: GCF_037893015.1. Lineage (NCBI taxonomy): Eukaryota > Metazoa > Chordata > Mammalia > Peramelemorphia > Peramelidae > Macrotis > Macrotis lagotis. The sequence continues at coordinate 265,980,672 of NC_133662.1, read as the reverse complement.
AAAGAGGAAGTTCTCAAGTGACACTTTTGTTTGATTTGGGGAAGAACAAACAAAAATCACTTCCCTTGAGGGGGTAGTGGCAGAGGATACTGAAAAATGGAAAGAGTCCTAACTCTCAGAAAGCTTCCATTCTAATAGAAAGATGGCACAGATGGCAGTAATGATCTCCTAGATCAGAGTGAGTGTCATATACCTATTCAAAAGATGGCAAGACTCTAGAAAAAAATCTTCAAGAATGATGTGGATGTCATAAGAAGTTTTCACCTGCTCTCTAATTTCAAGTTTTCATGAGATCAAGGAGACAAGCATTGTTCCTTTATTCAAGAAATGTCTAATGGCCAACCCCAAATGGAGCTCAAAACCTCCCAACTGCTACATTTGCCATCATCACCTCATACCATGATGCCATCTTTCCAAGTACAGTTACATTTTAAATAAACAATCATTTTCACCTCCATTTTTTGATTCTTAAAGAAAGGTCTTTTGGGTAAGGGAATATCTCAACAAGAATAGGGATATTTTAGCCTTAGTATGATTGAGCTTAATGAGTCCCCTTTTGGAACAGCTTGTTCAGTTCTGGACATTACCTTTTGAGAAGAATTTCAATAAGCCAGAGGGTGGCCAGAGGAGGATAGCCAAGATGATAAGTGACTCAAGTTGATGTCTTATGAGGAATGTTTGAAAGAAATGGTATAGACATTTTGTGGGGAGAGGGGAAGACTGATGATGGAACATGATAATTTTGATGTCAGATGGAAGAAGGATTGGACCTGTTTTAACTGTCTGTAGAAGATACAATCAGGAGCAATAAATAAAAGCAGAAGAGATAAATTTCCTCTGAAAATGCCTGATTTTTGTTGTTATTTTTATTTTTTATCATCTACATCTCATAAAATATCATTCTCTTCTCTCTCCTCTCAAATAACATATTATAGAATAATAGAATAAAAATGAGGAAGTTTCCAGCAAAATTAAAATGCAGAAAAGTTCAATATTACACATTTTGTCTCAGACCTATGTAATACTCTCCATGTCCAAAGTGAAGGGGAACTGTTTTTGTCCTCTTTGGATCCAAGTTTGGTCATTATAATTATGTGGCACTCAATTTTAATGATCTTCCATAGATATACAATTGCACTGTATATAAAACAGTTTGCTTGATCCTATTTACTTCACTTTGCATTGATGCATGCAAATCTCTTCCTGCCTCTCCATGTCCATTGTAAGTCATCTTTTCTTATAGGACAATAAAATTTCATTAAATTCAGTTTTCACAATTATGTCAGCTATTTCCTGGGTGATGGACACGGCCTCTAAGAATACCTTAGCATCAAAAAAGCTTAAGGTGAATTGCTCCTAGTTTTGAAATATTGACTGTTTCTCCTTTGAGAATATGGTAATGGCTAGCTGCTTACATCTCTAAAATTCCATAGAAGTTTAGTCAATCAGAAAGTTCAACCAGGTTGGGAGAAGCCTTCAGTCATTTAAATTTTCTTTTTTTTAATTTAAGGCAATGGGGTTAAGTGACTTGCTCAAGATCACACAGCTAGGCAATTATTAAGGATCTGAATCTGGATTTGAACTCAGGTCCTCCTGACTCCAGAGCTGGTGCTCTATCTACTGCACCACCTAGCTGCCTCAAGCCTTCAGTCTTTTATGGGATTCATGTGTTTCAGTATTTTAAAGGCCTCCTCTCTAAGAAAGCTAGAGACCAGAGGCTCAAAATTCAAGAAATTTGAACCAGTAGATGCAAATAAGGAGCAGATTATTTTCTATGGTCTGTGACTAATTTGTATTCTTACATACCTGCCCCACCTCCCATGCTACTAGCAGCAAAGCAGCACTAGCTGACTAAAGACAATGCAGACTTAAATAAAAGCAGTCCTGCTATTTTAGTGCCCCCCTTTTCTAGTGCTCCAGGCTAAAGAAAATTTCTTGGCCCTCAACAGTAGTTTGGGCATAAGTCCTTCAAGAGCAAAAACCTGCTGTGGGTTGAAACCCAGAAGCATGATTGCTGCAAATCACTGAACTGCTGATATCAGAGAAAACAGACTGAATTGCATGGCCCAGGCTGGGGAACTAAAAAAGAGGAAGTGACACTAGGACAGGCAAGTGTAGATGCTAAGGGTACTGTGCAAAACTCTACCAGGCCTGAGGCAAAGAGCACAGCATCCACCTGGGACTAATTTTGAGCATTCAAAATCATTTGGGGGGCGGCTAGGTGGCGTAGTGGATAAAACACCGGCCTTGGAGTCAGGAGTACCTGGGTTCAAATCCAGTCTCAGACACTTCATAATGACCTAGCTGTGTGGCCTTGGGCAAGCCACTGAACCCCGTTTGCCTTGCAAAAACCTAAAAAAAAATCATTTGGGATAGAGAACTAGGCTGAGTCCAATGTGGAAGGAGGATGACATGTTTTGAATTCAAACTCATAAGGAAATAACAATCAGAGAGAAGAAGTCACAAATTGAATAATAAGGAAAATAAAGAGGTTAGCGAGACTGAAAGCACCAAAGATTTAAGCAAAAAGAAATTTAAAGACTTTGAAAATGAACAAATTAATCAAAGGGAAAAATAACAACAGAAGGAAATATATTTTCCAGTAAATGAATTCATTCATCTCTAGATAAATACCGCAAGATCAAACAAAATAATCTAATAATTAATGAAGCCGAGAACTCAGATTTTTCAGACAGTTTTAAAAACTAAATGAGAATTATGAGAACAGAATTTTCTTCCTGTATGGCAAAAATGATAAACAGAAAAGAAAAACTTGAACCTGAAAAGGCAAGTCTCCAAAGAAACAAGTGGGAAAAATAGAGATTGCAAATACACAGAAATGAAAGACACTTCAGTAAATAAAGGGGGAATAAAGCCACCATTCAACAAAAGATGATCGATGTGCAAGCAAAAGATATTGGATTAGAAGACAGGTCGTATGGAGAGAACCTAAAGTCATTGACCTCCTGGAAGAACATGATAGGATAAGAAAACTTAACCTAATGAAAGTAATAATAGAAAAGAACCACCTGGTTCTTATCATAGAAAATGAAATTCCAATTCAAAGAGTTCAAGCTTGCCTCCAGAAAAATATCCTAATGCAGCAAACTTCAAGACACATAGTATTAAAACTTAGCATCAGAAGAAAGACTTTCATATATGAAGGAAAGGACATTCAAATAATGCAAAATTTCTCTGCTTTCACTAGAAAAAGGAGGAGGGAATGGAACTATGTGTTCCAAAGGGTAGTGGAGTCCATCATGTCAAACCATTCATCAAATCTTAGCTTGAGCATATTGGATAAAGATGGACATTCAATAACAAAAAAATCATAAGATTTTAGTGAAGAAAAGTAGAACTGAAGAGGCTATTTGCCTCTTAAATAGCCCATAAAATAGAAATGATGGAGGAATGAATAAATGCAGACAAGGACAAGAACAGTGACTGCACTAACCAATAAGAGATTTCTTTCTAAATGTTCCTAAGAACACAGAGGTGAAGGGAGAAACCTTGTGGAGGTTAATAATGAGGAGATAGTCAGGGGCCTTATGGACAGTACCTAAAGGTATACTGCCAACAGGTGAAGGCTTCTTTTGTGGGACTATATTACAGCATGAGAGAGTATACACAAAGGGGAGGGTAGTTCAGGAATAGAATTATGTGCTAGGATCAAATCTAATGACATTTGTGTTCTCATAAAGTTAGGAGGGGAGTGGTGAGGAAGAGGAGGGAAATATTAAAAATAGACAGTGGTGGAGGCCTTCCTTTAAAGGGAAAGGAGTACCCACTGAAGAATACCAAGGGAAAGGGAAATGAAGACTCTATGCAGGATGAGATCAGACTGGAATTCATACTTCGAAAGTCTACCTCACCTGGGAAGGGTGAATTAGAGCCCATAGGGGCAATTAAGACTTGGAGGAGTAGAAGATCCATGTCTTTATAATGGAATTAGCATTGTACATTGCTTTGTTTGAGTTACTATAAAAACTGAAAAAAAAAAGGTGTTTCTTTTGAGTGTGAACCACTCACATTAGTGGCCAGAGTTATGGCAATTCAAGGATAACTTTCCAGCCAGAAATATCCAGCATGAGCTTGATTTTATCAACAATTTGGGGTGACATCAATGTCCAATATGGTGGGAAATGATGGAGATAAAGCACAATGTTAGAACTTTGTTCTATTATCTGTTATGCATCATTGAGAGAGGATCTTCAAAGACAGCTCAGGTGTTTGTATACAAAATAGGTTGACACACAAAGAGGAAAATATTGAAAGATGACCTCTCCCTGTTTGGATGTTAACATGGGGCTACATTCCTTTCCATGAGCACCTCTCAGAAGGTAATACAAATGTCACAGAGAAGGGATGTCTTGAGATTGAACTGGGCAAAGAGAATAGCTCATTAAAGTTATTCTAATGGGTAACTAGACATTTTCTTGCCTACACAGAAACTTTATTAAAGACAGAGAAGAAAATTACTGTATCACCAAATATCAGAAGTACACATCAGTCCATATTCATTTTGTCTGGAAATTAATCCAACAATAGTAACATCAAAAGAAGTATATTATTGGTCACCATCTAAGTGGTCTTCTTTCTGTTGACATGAGAAGTAGTGTAGAAAAGATCTTTGTGATTCTTGTAACCAGTGAATTTCTATTGGCCATTCTCATAAATGGATTCATATTTCTGGTGAATTTTACTGCCTGGGTCAAGAGCAAGAAACTGTCACCAAGTGATCTCATCCTAATCAGTTTGGCCATCTCCAGAATTGGACTCTCATGTGCAATAATATGGAAAACCTATTTATTTGTAACCTCTATGGGTGACCTCATCACAGATAAAGTAAGAATAATTGATATCATCTTGATATTTACTCATAATTCAAATATGTGGTTTGCCACTACCCTCAGCATCTCCTACTTCCTGAAGATCACCAGCTTCTCTCATCCCCTCTTCCTCTGGCTGAAATGGAGAATTGACAGGATGTTCTACATGCTTCTTTGGGGGCCCTTGATTTTATCTCTGTTCATTAGCTTTCCACTCATGGAAAGAATGCATTATTACTATGGCAGCCTCTCTATTAGAGGAAAGGAGAGAAATGTGTCCCACAATGTTCACATGAGTAAAAGTATGTTGCTCATGATAGAGATTATTGTTGGCCTTCTGAGTCTTATTCCTCTTACCCTGTCAACAAGCTCCTTCTCCTTATTCATTCTTTCCCTGTGGAAGCATAAGCAAAAGATGAAAATCAGTGTCACAGGTTCCAGGGACCCTAGCACAGAAGCCCATGTTCGAGCCATGAAATCTGTGTCTTTCTTCCTCATTCTCTTATTACTATACTATATAGGTTTGTTTTTCAATTCTTGGCATTGTTCAGCAGCAAAGAGTAAGTTATCTTTCATGTTGGGCATGTCCATCATATTTCTCTATCCCTTTGGCCACTCATTGATCTTGATTCTGTGGAACAGTAAGTTGAGGAAGGCTGCTATGAGGGTGCCGTGGCTGATGAGGTGCTGCCAGAAAGTCATTTACAAGTCCTTCAGGCTCCTCTGAGGATGTTTTGGCATTTTCTTGGAGGAATGAAGTCAATATGGAGACCTTACAGAACTTTATGAAGCTCTTTCAGTCTTTGAACTGGGAAGATCACTGAACTCTGCTACAAAACTCAAATTTGTCACTTACTATCTGTGTGATCATGGCCAGTTCCCTTGAACTCTGTAAATATTAAAATCCTCATCTAAGAAATAGTGACAATACAGTCATGACAACAACAACAAAGACAATAATTTCAGTTTAAACCTCAGACAACTTGTTCCAACTCTGTTCCTGGGGTGTAGGATGTTGATAGGTAAATGAATGAACATCCCAACTAGTTTAAACCAGGTCCAACACACACACACACACACACACACACACACACACACACACACATTGCTCATGCTTCTCAGCCATCATCATGACATACTTATGTATATATTCCCCTATCTTCATTTTCTTCTTCTTCTTCTTCTTCTTCTTCTTCTTCTTCTTCTTCTTCTTCTTCTTCTTCTTCTTCTTCTTCTTCTTCTTCTTCTTCTCTCTCTCTCTCTCTCTCTCTCTCTCTCTCTCTCTCTTTCTGATTCTTGTTTGGGAATAGCAATCTAATCAATGATGTCACTCTAGTATTCCTAGAAAAGACATATCCATCAATTACCCTATGATGCTAGTTGCCATCCCTGTAGCTCTCTTGACAAAAACACACTTCTCTGGTAGCACTATATATGTATTCTCTCCCCATTATAAAGTAAGCTCCTGGAGGGTAAGGGCTATTAAGTACCTAACACATATTACTCTTTCCATTTTTAAATTAAATTTTATTTTATCAGATTTACATCATCTCCCTCCCACATCAACATTCTCCCAAATTACAAAAGCAAGAAAAACAAAATTTCTATTACAAACATGTATAGCTAAGTAAAAAAAAAAATCTTGTAATAGCCAGGAACCAAAAAATAGTCTAATTCTTTACCCTAATTTCTTAATTTCTTTATTAGATAATGGGAGACATATTCAATGAGTCTTCAGGAATTGTGGATGAAATTCTGTGATTCAGAGTTTCTAAATTTTTCAGAATTGTATGTCTTTATAATTTTGCTATTGTTATATAATGCTCTTAATAAATGCTTTTGATTTCATTTGTTCATTAATTAATACCTTCAAGACAATTTTGAAGCTGATGCCACGCTAAAAGTCTCCCTTCCCTAGAAAAAAGGCTAAATTCCAGAAGGGTCATCCATGGTGAATTCCAAATCCCTCCTGCTCATCTCTAGAGTTTGTGTTCAGGTATATGGCCATGACTTCTCACAGACTATGTGAAGGCATGTCTGTCTTTGATGTATGCTTCTGCTACAAGTCATCAACTGCTTCCTATAGAGTGGAGTAAGGTGTAGTCTTTCTTCCTCATATCCATGAATTTTTCAACACTTCATATGCAATTGGCGTACAAGTTACTATTAGCGATCTACTCGTGGCTTCTAATATATAGAGTAGGGAGACATATTTTCCACTGCTGGAAGACAGAAGTTGGGAGGAAAGGGCTAAAAAGAGTAAGAGGTCACCCATATGTTATGGATCAGTTTTAAAAAGTGAGGAAACACTCTTACTTTTTTTGTATTTGTGACAGCAGTATTCACTTGACTTTGACCAGAGGGACCTAGTAGCACTCAGACCAAGATACTCCAGGGGCTAAAATGGCCCTAAAACTCTCTGCTGAGATTCTATGGAGGGCCATCAAAAGCTAGTGTTCAGAAATTCATAGAGCACAGAGATCCTAACCCTGGAAGGTGTGGGTCAATTCAGAAATCCATAAGCCCTAGGAGTCAGAGAATAAGCAGTTAAAGGTGAAAGCGAAACGATAGAAACATAAACTAGATAAAGCATTTGGGATAAAATGGGTGATATAGCATATAGAATACCAGGTCCAAAGTAAGGAAGAGCTAAATTCAAATCTAGCCTCAGCTACTTACTGGTTGTGCGTCTTGAACAAGCAACTTAGTCCTGTTTGCCACCATTTCAGTTTCATTCTCTGTAAAATGGCAGAGAAGGAAATTGCAAAACTTTCTAGTATCTTTGTCAAACAAATGAGCTCAGAAATCAGAAAAATTTGAAGAGTTTAAACAACAAAAACTAAAATACAAATCACAAACTTGAGCAAGGCACAAGAAGTAGTTACTCAACCATTACCTGGACGTCTTCTTTTGCTAATTTTTTTCTGTAAAAGACAGGAACCAATAAATGTTCTATTCTATCTAATTCTCACAAAGAAAGAGGAATTGACTTCTGAAATACTAATGATGGTAACCTTTGTAGACTTACCTTCCATCATATAATTGATGAAAGAGAAGACTAAGAAATCTGAGTCTTATTATGATTTTTGGAGGACAGATTTCAAAAGTTTCAGTGAAATAGAAAGGTCCCACTATAGTTCCTGAGTGGAGCCACAATGGTAGTGAAAATTTTGGAAGTTCCTGGAACTTCTCCAAATTTCTTTCTGAAACAACTTGATAGACATGATAGACCTTTGGAGAAAATTAAATGGGGACAGAAAGGATATATTCCTGTTTTTTTTGTAGTGCATGGCAGAAATTCTACAAGTTAAAGGAGAAATTAATAAAATCAAAACCAAGAAAATTATTGAACTAATAAATAAAACTAAGAGTTAGTTTTATGGAAAAACCAATAAAATAGATCAAACTTTGGTTAATTTAATTTAAAAAAGAAAGAAGAAAGACAAATTACTAGTATTATAAATGAAGAAGGTGAACTCACCACCAATGAAGAGGAATTTAAAGCAATAATTCAGAACTATTTTGCCCAACTCTATGGCAATAAATTTGACAATCTAAGTGAAATGGAAGAATATTTACAAAAATATTAGTTGCCTAGGTTAAATAAAGAGGAAATTAATACCTAAACAACGCTATCTCAGAAAAACAAATTCAATAAGCCATCAATGAACTCCCTAAGAAAAAAATCTCCAGGGCCATAAGAATTCACAAGTAAATTCTATCAAACATTTAAGGGACAATTGGTTCCAATTCTATATAAACCCTTTGGGAAAATAGGTGAAGACCAAACTCTGCCTAATTCTTTATATAACACCAATGTGGTGCTGATACCAAGAAGAGTCAAAATAGAGAAAGAAAATTATAGACCAATTTCCCTAATGAATATGGATGCAAAAGTCTTAAATAAAATCTTAGCAAAGTGATTACAGCAAGTTTTCACCTGGATAATACACTATGACCAAGCAGGAATTCCAGGAATTCAGGGTTGGTTCAATATTAGGAAAACTGTCAGTGCAATTGACTATACCAATAACAAACTGAACGGAAATCATAGGATTATCTCGATAGATTCTGAAAAAAACCTCTGACAAAATACAGCACCCAATCCTACTAAAAACACTAGAGAGCGTAGGAATAAATGGATTGTTCCTTAGAATGCTAAGCACTATCTATCTGAAACCATCAACAAGCATTATATGCAACTGGGATAAGCTAGAGGCATTCCCAATAAGATCAGGGGTGAAACAAGGGTGACTGTTGTCACCACTACTATTCAATATTGTATGAGATATGTCAGCTTCAGCAATAAAAGAAGAAAAAGACATTGAAGGAATTAGAATTAGGAAGGAAGAAACAAAACTCTCACTCTTTGCAGATGACATGATAGTATACCAGGAGAACACTAAAAAATAATCTAAAAAACTACTGGAAACAATTAGCAACTTTAGCAAAGTCACAGGATATAAAATAAACCCACATAAATCCCCAGCATTTAGATAGATAGATAGATGATAGATAGATAGATAGATAGATAGATGATAGATAGATAGATAGATAGATAGATAGATAGATAGATAGATAGATAGATTACTAACAAGTTATAGCAGCAAGAACTGGAAAGAGGAATCCAATTTAAAATAACTTCAGACAATATAAAATACTTGGAGTCTACCTGCCAAGGTAGACTTGGAAACTCTATGAAAACAACTATAAAACACTTCTCATACAAATAAAATCAGATCTAAATAACTGGGCAAATATCAACTGCTCATGGATATGATGAGCTAATATAATAAAAATGGCATTTCTACCTAAATTAAACTACTTAAACTATAATCAAACTTTCCAAAAATTATTTTAATGAACTAGGAAAAATTATATCTAAATTCATAAGGAGAAACATAAAGTCAAGAATATCAAGGGATTCAATGACAAACAGTGCCGAAGAATATGGCTTAGCCTTACCAGATCTAACATTATATTATAAAGCATCAGTCATCAAAACTGTCTGGTATTGGCTAAGAAATAGAGTGGTGGATCAGTGGAATAGACTAGGTGCAATAGCAGGAAACCATTATAGTAATCTGCTGTTTGATAAACCCAAAGAATCCAGCTTCTGGTATAAGAACTCATTCTTCGATAAAAAGTGTTGGGAAAATTGGAAGACAGTCTGGCAGAAATTTGGATTAGACCAACACTGCACACCCTGTACCAACATTAGATCAAAATGGGTGCAGGATTTAGACATAAAAAGACGATTTTATAAGCAAATTAGGAGAACAAGGAATAGTTTGCCTGTCAGATCTATGGAAAGGGAAGCAGTTTATATCCAAGGAAGAGATAGAGGACATTATAAAAAACAAATTGGAAATTTTTTATTACATTAAATTAAAAAAAAAACTTTTGAACAAACAAAACCACTGTAACAAAGATCAAAAGAAACATTTTAAATTAGGAAACAACTTTTACAACTAGTGGTTCTTACAAGGATTCATTTCTAAAATATACAGAGAACTGAGGCAAATTTGTAAAAAAAACAAACCATTCCCCAATTGAGAAATGATCAAAGGATATACAAAGGCAGTTTGCAGATGAGGAAATCAAAGTTATCTATAGTCATATGAAAAACTGCTCTAAATCATTACTTATTAGAGAAATGCAAATTAAAGCATCTCTGATGTACCACCTCACACCTCTCAGACTGGCCAATATGATCACAAAAGACAATGATCAATGTTGGAAGGGACGTGGGAAATCTGGGACATTGATGCATTGCTGATGGAACTGTGAACTCTTTTAACCTTTCTGGAGAGCAATTTGGAATTACACCTAAAGGGCAATAAAAATGTGCATACCCTTTGATCCAGCAATACTAGGTCTATACCTTGAAGAGATCATGAAAAAGGGTAAAAACATCATTTGTACAAAAATATCCATAGCAGTCCCTGCTGGTGGTGGCAAAGAATTGGAAATAGAGGGGATGTTAATCAATTGGGGAATGGCTGAACAAATTATGGTATATGTATGTTATGGAAGACTATTGTGCTATTAGAAACCAGGAGGGATGGGATTTCAGAGAAGCTTGGAAAAACTTGCATGAATGATGCTGAATGAGATGAATAGAACCAGAAAAACATTATTCACCCTAATAGCAACATGGGAGTGATGATCTACCTTGATGGACTTGCTCATTCCCTCAGTACATATAATCAGGGATAATTTTAAGGTATCTGTGATGGAGAATACCATCTTTATACAGAGAAAGAAGTCTGGAGTTTAAACAAAGACCAAAGATTATTACCTTCAATTTATTTTTTAAAAAATTGTCTTATGTACTACATACTTTTTCTAACTCTAATATTTTGTTTCTTCCTCAAGGATATGCTTTTTTTCTCTGAACGCATTTAATTTTGATCAATGCATAGCAGGAAAAATGTAAAATTTTCAGATTTCCTTCTGTGGGGAGGGGAGAAGGATGGAAAGGAGGTTGGGGGCAAATTGTGAAATTCAAAACCTTACAAAAATGATAGGTAGAAACTACTACTGTAGATAATAGAAAACAAATAAAATATTCATATAATGAAAAAAATGCACTGATCATCTTCAGAAGATCACAAAATAAAAGCTCCCAAACATATTATAAACAAATTTCAGAATGATCATCTAAAGAAGAAAATATTGCAAGCAGTTAAAAAAGAAACAATTCAAACACCAAATAGCTACAATCAGGATTATCCAGGGCCTAGCAACTTCAATATTAAAGGATCCAAGGGTCTGGAATATGACATTCTGAAGGGCAAAGAAGCTTGGATTAAAACCAAAAATCAATTACCCTGTACAATTCAGCATATATTTTCAGGGGAAAAGATGGACATTCAACAAAATAATTTTCAAACTTACCTGATAAAAAGATCCGAACTGAGCAGAAAATTTGATCTTTAAATATATGCCTTAAGAGATGCATAAAACAATAAATGGAAAGCAAAAAAGTGTTAGTCAATAAAATTAAGCTGTTTATATCCCTACACAGGAAGGTAATACAAGTCTTAAGAATTGTATTTCTATTAGGACATTTGAAAGGAATGTTTTTAGACAGAGGGTATGGGTATAAATTGATTATGATGTGATGATATTTATAATTCTTGAGAATCGCATGCTTATTAGGATAGTTGAAAGGAATATATTTACAGTGTGAGAACCTAAGACAGGAATAAAACAATTAAGACATGAACAAGGGGGTGGCTAGGTGGCGTAGTGGATAAAGCACCGGCCTTGGAGTCAGGAGTACCTGGGTTCAAATCTGATCTCAGACACTTAATAATTACCTAGCTGTATGGCTTTGGGCAAGCCACTTAACCCCATTTGCCTTGCAAAAACCTAAAAAAAAGAAAAAAAGACATGAACAAAGGACTATACTTGGGAAAGAAGAGTATAAATAACACCATATGAAGAGGCAGAAAGGACCTATTAGAGTAGAGGAAAAGAACGGGGGGATGAGCAAAGAATGAATCTTGATCTCAATAGATTTGGCTCAAAGAGGGAATAACATTTACAAGTTGGTTTGGAAATTTATGTTATTCTACAGGAAATAGGAGGAGAAGGGGAGGAGAAAGATGAAGGAGAAGCTGATAGAAGGGAGGAAGAAGGGAAGAGAAAAATAAAAGGGAAAGGGGGGGAGAAAAGGAGAGGGGCTGATAGAAAGGAGGGCAGATTGAAGGAGTTTGTGGCCAGAAGCAAAGTACTAGTGTGGAGGGATATGGAGAAAGGAGACATAGAAGTACAGCTAGGATGGAGGAAAATACAGATTAGTAATTATAACTGTGAACAGGAATGGGATGAACTCTCCCAAAAAACAGAAGTGGATAGCAGAGGGATTAAAAAAAATGAATCCTACAATATGTTGGCTACAAGAAACACATCTGAAGTATAGGGATATACACTGAGTGAAAGTAAGAGACTGAAGCAGGACATATTATTTTTCAGTTGAATTTTAAAACAAAAACAAAACAAACAAGCCAGGGTATCAATCCTGATCTCAGACAAAGCAAAAGAAAAAAATAGATTTCATCAAAAGGGATAAGGAAGAAAACTACATCTCCCTAAATGGTACTACAGGGTAATAAAATACTATCAATATTAAACATGTATTTATTTATTTAGCATCTAAATTCTTTGAGGAGAGGTTAAATGAGTTGTAGGAAGATATAGACAACAAAGCTATACTAGTGAGAGACATCAATTGCTCTCTCCCAGAATTAGATAAATAAGCAAGAAGGAAATTAAGGAGGTGAAGTGAATTTTCAAAAAGGTAGACTTCATAAACCTCTGGAGAAAATTGTATGGGACTAAAAAGGAATATACCTTTTTTCATCATGAAATAGGGCATTAAAACATCACAATAAAATGAAGAAAGGAAAAAAATATTAAATTCACACTTTTCAGATCATGATATAACAAATTGCATGTAAAAAAGGGTCATGGAAATCTAGACAAAAAATTGAAAACTAAATAATCTTATTTTAAAGAATGACAAATCATAGAAATATCCAATAATTTCATCCAAGACAATGACAATAATGACACAACATGGATACTGTCAATGAAGTTATTAGGAGAAACTTTATATCTTTAAATGCTTACATGAGTAAAATAGAGGAAAGTGGAGAGCAATGAATTGGGTGTACAGCTAAACAGCCAAAAAAGGAGCAAATTAAAAATCCCAATTAAACACCAAATTAGAAATTCTGAAAAATCAAAGAATACATTAATAAAATTAAAAGTTAGAAAGTTATTGAAATAAATAGTTAAAAGTTGGTTTTATGGAAAAAATCAATAAAATAGATAAACTTTTGGTTAATTCGATTAAAAAAAGAAACCAAAATATCAGAGTGAACTCACCATCAATGAGAAAGAAATTAAAGTAATAATTTGGATCTATTTTGCTCAACTGTATGTAATCACTAAGATTAACTGATTTAGATGAATATCAATTAAAATAAAAATTGTCCAGATTAAAAGAAGAGGAAATAAAATACTTAAATAACTCTGTTTCAGAAAAAGATATCAAGCAAGCCAACTGTGAACTCCCTAAGTGAAACTCTTCAGGGACACATGGATTGACTAGTGAACCTGCCAAATATTCAGAGAACAACCAATTACAATTCTATATAAATTATTTGAAAAATTTGGGGTAGAATTTCTACCAAATTCCTTCCATGATACCAATATGGTACTGATACCTGAACTAGGAAGAGCCAAAATAGAGAGAGAAAATGATAGACCAACTTCCCTACTGAATATTGATGCAAAATATATAAAATATTAACAGAGATAAGAGCAACTTATCACTAGGATAAAACACTATAATTATTTTGGATTTATACCAGGAAAGCCAGGTTAGTTCAATATTAGGAATCAGGAGAACTGACCATATCAATAACAAAACTAACAGAAATCATAAGCTTATCTCAATAGCTGCTGAAAAAAACTTTTGACAAAATAAAGCATCCACTCCTATTTAAAACACAAGCGTAAATGGAGTTTCCCTTAAATTTCTGTAAAATTATAGACAGTATCCATCTAAAAATTATCAGCAAGCATTATTGTATTGGGACTAAGCTAGATGCATTCCCAATAAGATAAGGCATCAAAGAAGGAAGGTCATTATCACCACTATTATTTAATATTGTATGCAAAATGTTAGGTTTAGCGATAAGAGAAGAAAAAGAAATTGAAGGAATTGGCAATGAGAAAATAAAATACTAATGTTTTACAAATGATATGATGGTATACTTAGAGAATCCTAGAAAATCAACTAAAAACCTAATTGAAATAATTAACACTTTTAGTAATCAGGATTTACAATAAACACACAAATCATCAGCATTTCCATATAATATCAAAAAAATCTAACAGTAAGAGATAGAAAGAGAAATTCTAGTTAAAGTAACTGTAGACAACATTAAATACTTGGGAGCTTACTTGCTAAAAGAAACCCAGAAACTATATGAAAATAATTAAAAACACTTTTCTCAAAAATTATATCAGAGCTAAGCAATTGGAAAATTGTCAATTGCTCATGGGTAGGTCGAACCAATCATTTATAAATTAAATTACTTATTTGGTTACAAATTAATTACACTACTAGAATTATTTTTGTAGAGCTAGGAAAACAGTAAAAAAAATCATTTGGGGAAAAAATGTCAAGATTATCAAGGGAATTTATTTTTTAAAAATGCAAAAGAAGGTAACCTTAGTCATACCCAATCTAACATCATAGTATCAAGCAACAATCTTCAAAACTTATACTAGTTAAGAAATATAGAAGTGGATCAATGGAATAAATTAAGAAATAGAGAAGTAGATCAGTGGAATAAATGAAGTACAAAAGAAATAGTAGCAATTGACTATAGTAGTCTTCTTTTTTGATAAAATAAAAGACTCCATCTTCTAAGATAAGAATTTGCTATTTGACAGAAATTGCTGGGAAAGTGGTAAAAAGGAGGCAGAAACTAAGCATAGACCAACATCTCAAACCTTATGTCAAAAGCTTTTGCAACAAGGTAAGTTCATAATGGGTGAAAGATTTAGACACAAAGGGTGATACCCTAAGCCAATTAGGAGACAAGGAATAGTTTATCTGTCAGATTAATGAAGAAGGGAGGAGTTTATGAACATATAAGAGATAGAGAACATTATACATTGCAAAATGGATAATTTTGATTACAATAGATTTAAAAAGCTTTTGTACAACTAAAACAAATGCAACCAAGATTAGAAGGAATGCAGAAAGCAGGTAATCCATTTTCACAGTTGGTGTTTCTGATAAAGGACTCATCTCTAAAATATATATATATATATGTATATATATATATATAATATATAATATAAAATATATAAATATATAAGTCAAATGTCAAATGTATAAGAATACAAGTCATTCTACAATTGAAATATATGGGCAAAGGATATAAACAGGTAGTTTTAAGATGAAGAAATTAAAGTTGTTTTTAATCATATGGGGAAATGCTCTGAATCATTATTGATTAGAGAAATGAAAATTAAAATCAACCTGAGTACCACCTCACACCTATTAGACTGAGAAAAAAAGAAAATGAACAATGATGGAGAGAATGTGGAAAAATTGGGACACTGATGCACTGTTGGTGGGGTTATGAACTGATCCATCCATTCTGGAGAGCAATTTGGAACTATACCCAAAGGGCAATAAAACTGCATATTTTTTTGATACAACTACTAAGTCTTTATCCCAAAGATACTGAACCACATGTACAAAACTATTTATAGCAGTGCTTTTTGTAATGAGAAGGAACTGGAAATTGAGGGAGTACCCAACAATTGGAGAATGGATGAACAAATTTTATTGTATGAATGTGATAGAGTACTATTTTTCTATGAAAAACTATGAGTGATTGGACTTCAGAAAAGTTTGGAAAGACTTGCATGAACTGATGTTGAGTAAAATGAGCAGATCCAGGAGAACATGATACACATTAACAGTAACAGTGTGGGATGATCAAGTAAGATGGACTCAACTCCTCTCAGTAGTCAAGTTATCAAGGACAATTCTTAAAGCCTTGGGATGGAAAATAGCATTAATATCCAGAAGGAGAAAACAACTGTGGAATCTGAATACAGAGCAAAGCATCCTATGTTAACATTTTAAAACATTTTTATGTTTTTTTCTTTTTCCATGGTGTTTTTCCTTTAGTTCTGATTCTTCTTTCATAACATAACTAACATGGAAATATGTAAAGGAAAATTGTACATGTGCTTTCTATGTCAGATTATCTACTGCCATGGGATGAAGGGAAGACAGGGAGGGTGGTAAAAATGTGCAACTGAAATGCTTGCAAAAAGATGAATGTTGAAAAATATCTTTGCTTGTAAGAGGAAAAATTAAATAAAATAACATTTAAGAAAAAAAATCTAGGTTCCATAAACTAAAATACTTTAAGGGAAATTAGCCCAGGAGGGATGGGTGTTTATCCAGGAAGAAAATTTGAAGATATAAAGGGAAATAGTTTTAGAAAGGAGGAAAGATGATGTTCCTTTGGGATAAAAATGATGTAGATGCATATGGCATTCTCCTTTTTCAAAGTCCTTTCATAACCTAGGTCCTTCCCACCTTTCCAGTCTTACAACTTAGTCTTCCAAAAGTACTTTTCAATACAATGATACTGACCTCCTGAGTTTTCCATGAAGAAGATCTTCCATTTCTACACTCTGGGCATTGATGCTGGCTGTCCCTCAAACCTTGAACATTTTTCCTTTCACTCTGACTACCAACTTTCCTTGCTTTCTTTAATCCCACCTTCTCAAATCCCACTTTCTACAGGAAACCTTCCTGACTCTTCTTACTTCAAATGTCTTCATTCTCAATAATTTTCTATTTATTTTGTATAGAACTTACTTTGTCTATATAGGTTTGTACATGTTTTACTTACAAACTTCTTGAGGGCAGGAGCTATTTTTTGCCATCCCCAGAACTTAGCACAGACTCTCTTACAGTAATAGGTTTTCAATAAGTGTTTACTTATTTATTGAAATTATAAAAAAGAAATGTATAGGATATTGAGGCAAGTCTAGGTATCAAAGGCAATATGAATATAATGTAACTATATAAAAAAAATCTGTGGGGAATACTGAAGGCTTGAACAAGCAGAGACTGGTGAGGGAAGTTGGGTACAACAAAGGTTTATTTGTTTGATTGTTTTCTCATTTTTGTAGTAAACATTGGGAGCAAAAGGTGGGTTAAAGAAGTCATAAGACTTTTACTTTGAGTTGGGGTGAATGTCCAAGATAACTGACAAAAGATGAAAGACAGAGCTGGTCAGTGCAAAGAAGCAAATATTGAATTAATGTTGAGGAAAGGGTGCTAACAATGAGAATGGGGCTACTTGGAGAGTAGGTGAGTACTAACTGCTTGGCTGTCTCCCAATAAATACTGAGTAGTCAATACTAAGTAGGGACTGAGATTGAGATTGCTTCCCTCTATGATACTCTGTGGTTCTGTGGGGGTTAAGTTGGCTTTGAAATGCTTCTACCTATCCTTTATGGGATTTACTACCTTTCCCCAATTCCAGGGCCATCAGTCAAACAAGGATAGAGACTGGAGGTTCACAACTGAAGGAATTTGAATCATAAAATGCACAAAAGTCAGATTCTCTTTCTGTAATTTACTTGTTCTTCCTTAACCCAATTTGTATTTATGCAATACACATCATATTCTGTATGTAAGTACAGAGCTGGAGAAGGAAATGGCAAACCATTTTTTCCTGAAAACCCCAAATGGGGTCATGTAGATTCAAAAATAACTGAAAATGTGTAGACACCATGAAATGTGGAGGAACAAGGGAAGGATTTTGAATCAAGAAGTAACCTAAAAAAATAGAGAAAGATGATAAAAAATAAAATAGTTGATTGAGTGAAATGAAACCAGAAGACACTTGAGGAAGAGAGAGAAAGAGACCAATGAAAGATTCATTACAAGTTGAAGGAGAATGATAAGGAAGATAATTTCTGGATCCAAGTCCTGGTAAATTTTATGGCCAGAATCATGAACTCTATTCTGTTGCAATGATGAAGGTATTTGAGTGAGGATTAATGTAAAACCTGGATGATGAAGAAGATGACTACAGTAAGTTAGATGCCTGGATCAATTATGAATAGATAAAACTCAAGTGAGGGACCCTAGTTAAAAAGCAAATGTAATATTAAACAAAAACCAATTAAATAATAATAAAATAATTAGCATGATCAACTTTATCTAGAATTATAATAGTAGAAACCAAAATTAGGACTGAAGAGAAGGATTTGCAGAATTCCCATCTTTCTATTTTCACATCCCTTTCATGTTTTCCTTCTTTCCATTCTCAGCTCCAACACAAACAGCTGCCATCTTCATGATGAAAATTCCATTTTGGGAAGGAGGGAAAGAAAAATTCTAGTTCCGGTCTCAGTCTCAGTCTTGATCCAGTTCTCTGTTTTCTTCCCCCCCTCCTTGGACTAGCAATTACCTTAACAAGCACATTGAGGGGAAGGTAATTTTAAGACTCTATAAGAAGACAAGCCAAAATACTGTTCTGTGCCTTCAGAATACTTCATAAATATCCCGTGAAGGGGAAAAAATAATTTTCAACAATCAGGAGCATGAATACCCTCTTATCACATCTATCCTAGACTTGAACTTGTTTTCCCCTGTTGGTATGTACTGACCAGTTCCCCTAATCTGTATGTCCTTGTAGGAGAGAGTGTCACAGACTGTGATGAGATATTTTGTACCAACTGTTCTTGTTATAACACCTTAGTAAATACCTCTTCCTAAAAATTAATTAAATATGGTTAATTAATAGCACTAGGACTTATTAAAAAGTCACTCTACTGTCTTATAGGTTAGGTACAGATCTCTGAATGGAGTTGTAGTAATTGAATTCTGGGGAACCTAGGAGCCACTCCAAGTTTGAGAATTCAAATTACATGCTGATTATTGTTTCTTTATCATAAAGGGAGATTATAATTGTGTACTAAACATTAATTAGTCAGTGTGTTTTTGGTTCATTTTTTCAGATTCCTTCTTTACCATAATTATTGTTTAATGAATTTTTATTTCCATGTAGGTTTATGACTTTTACCAAAGTTATTATTATTTAATTCTAAATGTAATGGTTTCCAAGTTTTCTGTATTTAATTACTACCATTTTGAATCTATGCAAGATTTCTCTATTCTTTAATATATAATCTTTTTTGTGAATGTTTCCAATGTACATGAAAAGATACGGTATTCCTTATTTTTAACATTTTGTTTGTTCCAGATAATGATAGCATAGAAGATAAAAGATTGAAGACTAAAATAGAAGTCCAATCCATCTAGTCTAATCCCCCCTCATTTTAAAAATGTGAAAAATGGAATTGGTGGGAGTTGAAATCATTTTGCCAAATTTTGAGAGCTAGAGAGCATCAAACCTAGGTCCCCTCATTCCAAAGTCAACACTCTTTTAATGATATAATTCTGTTTCTCAATTATTCATTAAGAAGTTCTTATCTGATTTATTATTAATTTTTGTTTGACTTGCCTTATTCTGATAGTAAAATGTTGAAGTGTCCTGCAATTGTCCTAATTCTTGTATTTCTGCTAATATTTGTTTAATGAATTCAAATAGTGTGGTGCTTGGAAATTGGAAAGTTATAATTTATTATTCAGTTTTCTTTTAATTATTATATAATGTTGTTACTTGTCTCTTTTGAATATTTCATGGTTTGAATTCCAGTTTGTCAATAACATTTTTGCCTCTCTTGACATTTGAACATGTAATTTTATTACCTATTTTTCAACTAATCACTTAACTACAACTTAGATGTATCTTTTTTGCATTTTGAACAACATATTGACAGCTTTTTGAGAACTCATGTCATTCATGTTTCTTATCATATGCATTTAACTTGTTTTCTAATATTTTCTTCTCATTTTCTTTTCTGGAAGGAGTGACTACTAAACCTTAGAAATCTATGTTAACAATTAAAATAAATAAATGAAACAATTCATATTTTTGTTATTTAATGTATTCATTCCTGCCTTTCCCTGAGGTTTAAAGCCCTTTTTATGATAGATAAGAATTTTGTTCTTGAGATGACTAGTACTTATTCCTCCCTCCCATATTTAATTTGCTATTATTTCTCATTGATTTTAAGTGTTTTAACTAAATAAATATGAACACTCTAAAACTCATTTCTCTTTTAAATTATTCTAACAAAACTTTAATTGAATTTTTCTATTATGGTAATAGATTATATACTTAAAAAAACAAATTTATGAAATATTGGTAAAAAAATATAAAACACTTGGGGAGAAAAATGGACTTTTTTTCCATCAGTGATAGAAGCCAGAGAATTTGGTAGTGATGTTTGCATTCATTCTCTAAGAGGACCAAAATAATATTGTGACATTGGGGTCAATGTACAGTCTGTCCAAGTGTGACTGTATTTGAGCTCAAAAAGCCGAACAACAGATTTAACTTGAATAATCCAAATGAGCATTTGGAATGGAGATGTCTCTAAATTTGTGCTTCTCATATTCTTTTTGAAATACTGAAATTCTGTTTAGATCATTGGTCACAGCTTCCTTGATGCTCTAATTCCACATTGGATGGTCCTGTGCCAAAGTCTCCCATGATTCACAATGGATTCCAAAGTTCTTCAGAGAGACCTTGAGAAATGTCCTTTTATGACATTTTTCTGTCTTTGTAAGAGCATTTGCCTTATCTGAGTTCCCTGTGAAATAATCTTTTAGGCAAACATGTTTGGCATTTGAGTAACATGGTCACCCATTGGAGCTGTGCTCTTAGCGGTAGAGTTTGGATGTTTCCCAGTAGAGTTCAAGAAAGAACCTCATTGTCATGACAATTGTCATGACAATTCAATTGGAAATGTTTCAATTTCCTGCCATGGCCCTGGTTCACTTTCTAGGTTTCAGAGCTTTTCAACAATGAGGTCATCACAATGACTCTTTAAAACTTCAAATTTGTGGCTATCCCATTTTCTTTTCTCTCACACACTTTCCTTTAGAACCTCCCAAACACTGAGTTAGTTCTAACAATTCATGCATGAACATCATCATATTTGTCTATATTCTTGGAAAGTAGACTGACAAGTATCCAAATCCACAGCATTCCAAATCCCTTCAGTGGCTGTAACTGATTGTTCTACTTATGGATGAAATAGTACTGGCTGGTAGAAAAATCTATGTTTTCTTGGTGTTAATTGGCAGGGAAAGATTAGCAGTGTCAGAGAATTGATCCACATTCTATTGCATAATTATCTGTAAAGACACACACCAACTCTCTCTTCTCCTTAGTTTTGGCTTATAGCCTTTTCAAATTAAATAATTTGCCATTAGTACAGTATCTGATCTTGGAGCCACTTCCATTCTTGTTAAAGGCATCTGATAATATCACTGGAAACGCCATGCTAACTAGGGAGCAAGCACATAGCCATTATGCTAACCTCATTGTTGCAAGGCTGTGAAACTTGGATTATTAAGCAACACAGAAAATTGTCTTAAGAAGATTCTGAAAATCACTGGGCAAGATAAGATATGGGATAATGAGCTCAAGCTGAACTGCCAAGTGTTCAAAATCAACTGAGAGTTTAGGAAATGAAACACTCATTAATGAGATGTTATCTAATATTACATTTATAATACACCAATTGGTTTTTAAGTCAATGTTTTCTTCTCTTGGTTAGCTGTGCATTAGTTCACATGTGGGGCAAACCCTAGTTCAGACCAGTGGTTCTTTGATGAGTAGATATACCATCTTAACTCTTTAAATTTGTTCCTTTTTTAAAGACAGGAAAAAGTAGCCTTTGAATTCATACTTCTGAAGGCTACGTCAAAGACAGTACTTTGGAAAACTGAAGGCATTAGATAAATGTGAATAATCTTCATCTTTTCTTTCTAAGCTTATTGTACACAGAACTTAACACAAAGATGGTAGCTGAAAAATAGCTCCTGCTTTCTGAGTTGACACTAAAACTAATTCTTTATAGATGAATTAGCATGGTATACTGTTTTTTCTGAATTAACTTGAAAAAACAAATAAAGGTATTCCTTTTGAGTGTAAATGACCCATATTAATGATCCATCATCCTGCATTTATTTTATAATTTTCAAACCCAAAAGTGACTTACCAGAAATATCTAGCTTTAATTTGGTTTTATAAACAATTGGTGGTAACATCAATATTCAATATGTTGGGTAATGATGGAGATGAAGAATAATCTCTATATTTAAGCTTTTGTTGCATTCCTCATGATAAACATCACTGAGTGAGGTTCATCATAGCTCACATATTTGGATACAAAATAGGCTGAGATACACAGGGAAAAATAATGAAAGATAAACTGTTCCCGTTTTCATCTTGACAGAGGACTCTAATCCTTTCAATGATCAATTCTCAAGAGGAAATAGAAATACCACAGAGAGAAAGTATGTGTCTAGACTGGGTAAAGTTAAATGAGCTATTGGGAAGTCTTAGGGGATATCTTAACGTAGATATTCCAAGAGGGATTACATATTTCCTTGCCCAAAACAGAAACTCTTTTAAAGACAGAGAGGAAAATTACTTCATCAAAAAGATTCAGAATTATATATACCCCAATCCCATTTGCCTGAAAATTAATCCAACAGAAGTAGCACCAAAAGTATTATAAATATTGAAAACTTTTTTTTTTCTGATGATATGATAAGTAGTTGGGAGAAAATCTTTGTTGTTCTGGTAACTGCTGAATTTCTATTGAGCATTCTGATAAATGGATTCATAGTTGTGGTGAATTGTATTAACTGGACAAAGAACAAAAAGCTGTCACCAAGTGATCTCGTCCTACTCTGTTTGGCTAGCTCCAGAATTAGATTGTTTTGTGTGATGATATGGACTAGCTATTCAATTGTTCTCTCAATTAATGAACCCATAAAATATAATATAAGAATAAATATCTTCTTGCTATTGACTCATAATTCAAATGTTGGGTTTTTTACTATCCTCAGCATCTTCTACTTCCTGAAGATCACCAACTTCTCTAATTCTCTTTTCCTCTTGATGAAATGCAGAATTGACAGAATCTTATTGATGCTCCTTGGCAGACCCTTGATTCTCTCTTTATCCATTAACTTTCCAATAATGGAGAGAATGATTTATTACTATTTCAGCCTCTCTTGTAGGGGAAAGGGGAAATGTGTGTCCCAGGAAGTCCAAGTCAGTAAAAGTACATTCATCATGCTCAAGGTTCTCTTTGGCCTTCTAAATCTTCTTCCTCCTCCTTTTTCCACAGTCTCACTCTCCCTATTCTTTTTCTCTCTGTGAAGGCATAACCAACAGATCAATGCCACAGGTTCCAGAGACCCTAGCCCAGAAGTTATATTCAAGCCATTAAATCTATGAATTCCTTCCTCATCTTCTGTTTACTGTACTATGTAGGTTTCTTTTTCAACTAAGGAAATTCACTGGCAAAGGGCAACCTGCCTTTCATACTGAGCATGTCAACCATGTTTTCTATTTCTTTGGCCACTCAATGTTCCTGATTCTGTGGAATAGAAACTTAGGAAAGGCTGCCCTGAGGGTGTCATGGATGATGAGGTATCGCAGAGAGAAAATCAACCACAAGCCTCTTGGGTATCTTTCAGGATAGTCTTGCATTTACTGGGGTAAAGAAGTCAGCATGTAGTCCTTAAAGTATTTTAGAAAGTTCTTTCCTTCAATGAAGTATCAAAACCATTGCACTCTGATTCAAAACATAGACTTGGAGCCAAAAAGACCTTGGTGCAGTACCCAAGTTTGTCAGTTTGTACCTGTGTGGCCATGGACCACTCCCTTGAGTTCTGTGAACCTTAAAATCCTCATCTGAGGAGTAGTGACAATACAATGACAACAATGACAATAACTCCAGCTCACACCTCAGATAAATTGTTCCAACTCTTCCTGGATCTTTGGGCCCTAGGATGCTGATGGGTGAATGAATGAGTTTCACAACTAACTCATATAGGTCCAGCACATACTGCTCATGCTCTTCAGACATCATCATGCCATATTTTTACGTGTGTTCCCCTGTCTCCTTGACTCTCTCTTTGCCTCTAGTTGGGGAACAGTGATCTAAACAATATAGACACTCTAGCATAACTGGAAAGGACATATCCATTAATAACCATATGATGCCAGTCACCATCCCTATAGTTTCCTTCCCAAAAACATACTTTCCTGATGGAACTTTACTATATGTATTTTTCCTCCATTATAATATAAACTCCTGGTGGTTAGGGAGTTGATTTTATGTTTGCACATTTGATGCTTTGCAGACCTCCTAACACATGCTACTTTTCCCATCTTAAATTAAATGTCATCTTGTTTTCAGATCTTCATTGTCTCCCTGACACCTCAACACACCCCTTAATTAAGAAAATATAGTTCCTGTTACAAACATGTTTAGTTAAGCAAAATGAATTCCAGCATCAGCCACATACAAAAATAGTCTAATCCTTCACCTAAGTCTTTCACCTCTTTATTAGATGTTAGATAGCATATTCATTGAGGTCTTAAGAATTATGTTTGGAACTTTGTTTATCAGCATTTCTAAGTCTTTCAAAGTTGTTTGTCTTTATAATATGGGTGTTATTACATAATGCTCTTAATAAATGTTCTTGTATTTGTACCTTCATTCATTAACACATTCAAGGCAACTTTGAAGTTTCTACTATTCAGGAAGAACTGGATTCTTTGGAAGAAGGCTGGATTCCAGGGGCATCTTACTTAGTGAATTCCAATTCCCATCTGCTCATCACAATAGTTTGGGTTCAGGAATATGGCCCATAGTATTCTCTCCCAGGCCTTGGGAGGCATGTCAATCTTCAACATGGGCTTCTGCTGCAAGCCACCATCAAGTTCAGGGTCTAAGGTGGACACTTTGCTCCTTATATCCTCACATACCTCTGGAGAAAAGAAGTTCTCGAGATGAAGTTGTGATGAGGAAAAGGCATAAAATGGAAGAGTAGTTCTCAAAGCTTGTTTTCATAAAATATGGAAGCAAAACTGAAAGTGTTCTCCAATGGACAGCTGACCCTCTTAATCTTAGTCTAGCATCTAAAGTTCCCTATGTGGTCAGCAAGGCACATTTCATGGGGAGAGGATCCTCAGGTAGTTCTGAAGGCTCCAGCTGTGGAACCTTGTCAGATTGATTAGAGCACTCATCAGGTTGGTCAAAGGCTCCCAGATGTTAAACATTTTTCAGCTCTTTAAGTGCAATCGGCATGCAAATTATTATTATGTTTCTGCTTCTGAATCGTATTTAGACACTGTGGAAGACAGACGGTATAAAGAAAAAGACCAAGATAGAATAAGAGTTCACCTAGTGTCATGGAGCAGACCCATGTTTTTAAGTGAGGCAACAATACCTCTGGAGAAGTGCTCTCTTACTCTTCTGGTGTTTGAGACAGCAACATGTACTTGACCTCTACCCAGAGGGACCTGGTAGCACAAAGAACAAAATATTCCAGGGGTTCAAAGGTCCCTACAACTCTGTCCTGAGATACCACAGAGGGTCATGAAAATCCAATGCTCAGAACCTCAAAGAACATAGTTATCTTAACTCTGAAAGGTCAATTCAGAAATCCAGAAGTCCTAAAGGGAGTCAGAGAATAATCAGTTAAAGGTTAAAGGGAAAAGATGGAAAGATAAAACAGATGAAGAGTTTAAGATATACGTTTTAGAGGCAGCTTTGGTACAATAGATTCAGCAATAGACCTGAAGTCAAAAAGTCCTGACTTCAAATCTGATCTCAGTAATTTACTGGGTATGTGACCCTGCCTATTTAATAAGTGTTTGCTTGCTTACTGAAATTATAAAAAAGAAATGTACAGGATATGGAAACAAGTGCAGATAGCAGAAACAATATAAATTAGCCCTGTTTGCCACAGTTTTCTTAACTGTAACATGTACTGGAGAAGGAAATGGCAACATATTCTAGTATTTTTGAGAAGAAAATTCTGAATGGGGTCAGAAAGAGTTAGATAAGACTGGAAAGACTGCATAATAATAATTGGTCTACAAATCACAAGCTTGATAGATGCCCAGCATAGTAGTAATGGAGAAACTTTAATTGCTCAAACATTGCCTGGACATTTCTTTCTGCTAACTTTATCCTTTCAAATGCAAAGGAACCAATAAAATAGCATTCTTTTCTGGACCTGATTCTTATTAATAGAGAGGGATTGACTTCTGGAGTAGAAATGTTGGAACTTTGTGGGGAAATGAACCCCCCAACATAGAATTTGTGACAGAGAAGACTAAGAAATCTGAGGTTTATTACGATAAACATGCTAGATTTTGGTCAGTAGATTTCAAAGGGCTCAAATGATGGATAGATAGATAGACAGACAGACAGACAGACAGACAGACAGATAGATAGATAGATAGATAGATAGATGGATAGATAGATGATAGATAGACGGATAGATGGATAGATCCCATAAAGTAAAATTCTTCGAGGAAAGTGAGCTCTAGAGGGATAGATGATACTCAAGAATGAAATCTTGAAGAAACAAAGAGAAATTGATTGAGAAAATGGACCAGATGGAGTTAATTTGAAAAGAATGGTGTGGATGTACAGGTTGTTCTCCTATTTCAAAGACTTTTCATAGCTATCCCCCTCCTACTTTTTCAGTCCTACCACTTGTTCTTTAATAAGTACTTTTCAAGTTCAAATCTGATCTCAGACACTTAATAATTGCGTAGCTGTGTGACCTTGGGCAAATCGCGTAATCCTATTGCTTTAAATGAATGAAATTTTAAAAAATGTACAAAAATATTCTGGGGGCAGCTGGTGTAGTGGATAGAGCACCAGCCTTGGAGACAGGAGGACCTGAGTTCAAATCCAGCCGCAGACACTTAATAATTACCTAGCTGTGTGGCCTTGGGCAAGTCACTTACCCCATTGCCTTGCTAAAAAAAAAGTACTTTTCAATCCAGTGACTTTTGATTTTTTTAGTAACCAGATCTTCCATCTCTCCCCTCTGAGCATTTTTTCTGGTTCTTCCCCAAACTTGAAAAACTCTTCCTCTTCCATTTTGATGACTAATCTCCCTTGATTTCCTTAATTCTATCTCCTACAAGAAGTCCTTCCCAACCCTTCTTAATTTCAGTGCCTTCCTTGACTTAACATTTTTCTATTTATTCTGTATATAGCTTACTTTATATATATTGGTTCACATATCGTGTCCCCTGTTAGACTGTAAGCTACTTGAGGGCAGGGGTTATTGTTAATCTTTCCAAGTCCTTAGCACAGTTCATGATATATAATAGATGCTTAATACATTTTTGCTTAATTATTGAAATTATAAAAAAGAAATGTACAGGATATGGAAACAAATTATCAGAGATAATACGAATATGACTCAATTCTATCAAAAAGTCTGTAGGGATACTGAAGACCAAAAGAAGCAGAGACTTGTAAAGGCAGTTAAATACAAAACTAGATTTGTTTGTTTGTTGGTTGGCTGGCTGATTGGTGGGTTGGCTGACTGTTTTTTTTAAACTACATTGGGAGGAAAAGAAAGATCAAAGGATGCATGAGACATTTGGAGTTTGGGTAAATATAGAAGAGAACAAAAGAGAAAAAGCAGAGCTGCTTTCATCCATGGTGGATGCAATGATGCCAATGTTGGATTAATGTTGGGGAAAAGGACCTAGCCATGAAAGTGAAGTTACTCATAGATGAGGTGAGTGCTGACTTCTTGGTGGTCTGTCAATAGATACTGGATAGAAAATCTATCCATGAGATAGGTGGAACTGGTATTCATTGGGAGGAATGAGTTAGAACAGGGGTGGAGTGGTAGAAAACCTATGAAATCATTTGATCTGGAATTAACAAGACCAAGATGCTAGCCAGATGCAAAATTCATAAATCTAGTAGCTGTTTAGGTTAAATGTTTGATCAAATATAGTTTTTAAATTGATAATTTTTAAATTGATAAGATGATATATCATGGACTTTGAATTATTGTAAATGACCAGATGACCCCTGGAAGAAAAAAATGTTTGACCCCCCCCCAGGTCTAATGAAAAAGTTATTGAGGTTCCTCCCATTCATGAAATTCTGTGTCCTCTGGGAGTTAAGCTGGCTTTGGAATGCTTTCATCCATCCCTGTGGGATTTACAGCCATCCTTAAATCCAGGGTCACCAATCAAACAAGAGTAGAGATAGGAGGCTCACAATTCAAGGCATTTGAATTAGAAGATGCAAAGAGAAACAATACTCTTTCCATGACTTGCTTGGTCTTCCTCAAACTGATTTGTTTGCATACAACACAGACTATAGACATAATCGACAATGCAGTAAATGAAGGTTCAAATGAAATAAGAGAATGAAGCTTTAGTTCCTTCTTATTAGCAGCTGTATTTCATCATGATGGGTCCTCATGCAAGAGAGGTAGAAGAATAGCGAGGAATTAGCACAGAAAGAGAAATCCCATCCTCCAAACAGGAGTCAGATACACGAGTGCCAGGTTCATAGAGGACAGTCAACAAATATTTGAATAAAGAGGACACTCAAACGAAAATCCCAAATGTTACAGTTGGTGCCCAGTCATTCCAGAATCATCATGATGCCATTTGGGGTTTTCTTAGCAAAGAAGAGTTTGCCATTCCCTTCTCCAGTTCATTTTTATGATGAAGATGTTGAGACAAGCAAGGTTAAGTGACTTGCAAAGATCACAAAGTTAGGAAGTGTGTGGATTTGAACTCATAGAGATGAGTCTTCTTGACTCCAGATGCTGTCCTCTAGCTATTATATAAATGCTCCAAAGTTGCAATTGTTTGAGTAACATAGGTTTATTAAATCAGCATTAATGGAAATTAGTTGAACTATTCTGGAAATCAATTTGCAGCTATGATGAAAAGTTGCTAAGCCACGCATAACTTTTGTCTCAGCCATACCATTAGTAGCTCTACTCCAGAGATCAAAGTGAGATTAAAAGTTCACCTATTTATAAAAATATTGAAAACAGCTATTTTTTTTGGATTTGCAAAGAACTGGAAACTAAGGGAGTGCCTATCTGCAAAAGAGATGGCTGAACAAATTTTGGCAAAATGAATGTCATGAATATTATTGTAACCTAAGCAATTTATGAAAGTGAGATTATCAGACCTGGAAAGATTTGCATAAATTGATGGAGGATGAAGTGAGCAGAACAATGAAGTTTAAAAATAATAAAATTACAAATAAAAACAAATACTGGCTTAAGAACTCCAGTGAAGACAATGATCAATCATAAGTCCAGAGAACTGAAGATGAAACAAACCACTCACCTTCTGATACAGAGATGATAGGTTTCAAATGCGTATATTTTTTAACATGGTCAGTGAAAGAATTTGTTTTGTTAGACAATGATTCATTGTTACCCAGATTTTCTTGTAACTGTTCACTGGAGCAGTAGACAGGAGAGATAAAAATGATTGTACAAATTAGCTTATTTTTAAAAAAAGAAAATACTTCATTGTAATTGCGGAAATATATCTGTAGGGGGTCTTGATGATGGTTCAGATTTTGACAGTGGAAATATAGGGAGAGTAGATAGGGAGAAGGAATCTTGTTAGCAAAGACTCAGAGGAGGGAATTACAAGGTTTATTCGGGAGTGTAGAGTATATTCTCGTACCTAGAACATAGTCTGGGTTAAGGAGTAGAAGAAGGCAAAAGGGAGACTGAAAAGAAAAAAAAAAACTGAGCCCAGAAAAAAAGAAAATATTAAATGCTAGGATAAAGGGTTTGAATTTCAAGTCTATGCTGGAGGCATCAGGAGCAGTTAGTTGGTGTAGCACTAAAACACCAGGCCTGTAGTTAGGAAAACCTGCATCCAAATCCGACCTCAGTCACTTTCTGAGCATGTCATTTAACCCTGTTTGCCTCATTTTCCTCATCAGTAAAAAGAACTGGAGAAGGAAAAGGTAAATTGCTCTATTATCTTTACTAAGAAAACCGAAATGGAGTCATGGAGAGTTAGACATGACTGAAAATGACTGGGAAGCAAGCCATGAGAGGATCTATGGAAGAAACCTTCCACCACTGTGCAGAAGGATGATAACTCGTCACATAATTTGGGGGATGAAATGGAAGCAAAAGAAACTAGAGGGAGAGAGATCACTTAAAGAGACAGTAAAATGGGAAAAGTGAGGGTTAAGCAAAATACATTGAGATAGGACTGTAGCACATGGGCTTTTCATACTGGATGTTTTGTATCATTGATACAGTTCAGAATTCTATTCTTCCTTCTGTATCCAAACTCACATGTCCTCATTCCATCATCCAATCTTTCCAGCTATTTACATTTAAAGAAAGAAGTATGCTAATTCCACGGTCATTTTCAACTGATAGAACATGTATAAAAACTGGATTCAAGTCCTGTAAGCCTTAGAGGCCAAACTTAAGGGTAGGAACTTTAATCTGTACACAGTGAGGAAGGTATTTGAGATAAGGAGTGATATAACAATGGATGCAGACTATGATTTCAGCAAATTAGATGCCTGGGTGAATTAAAGACAGATAAACTCAAGAGACGTACTCTAGTTAAAGAGCAAATGTAATCATAAAAAGAATTGGTATGAGCAGCAACATCTAGAATTGTAGCAGTAGGAATGAAAAATAAAGGCTGAGGAGGAGAATTTGCAGAAGGATGACTTCCTTTCTATTTCCACCCCTTTCATCTTTTCCTTCTTTCTATTGTTAATGCCAGCCCAAAAGCCTGCCAGCTTCATGGCGAAAATCAAGGAGCTACTTTGGGAAAGGGGAAGAAAAGAACTCCAGTTCTAGCCTCAGCCTCAGTCTTGACCCAGGTCTCCGGGAAAAGATGGAGACCTGGTAAGTTCCAATCCTTCTCTAGTCAATGGAAGGGGAAAAGATGGAGACCTGGGTTGTAAACACATTGAGGAAAGGAAATTTCAAGACTCTACAAGAAGACAAACCAAAATACTGCTCTGGGCCAGCAGAGTTCTTCATAAATACCCATGAAAGTGAGAAGAAAAATTTCCAACAATCAGGAACTGGGACTACCTTCTTACTACCTGTGCTCAAGACTTGAACTCCCTCTCCCCTGATTGCACACAATGAACATATTCTATATGTCCTTGTGGGAGAGAGTGTCATAGACTGTAATGAGATATTTTGTGCCAACTGTTCTTACTATAACACCTTAGTAAGAATCCCTTCCTAAAATATAATCAAGTGTGAATGATTAATTAATAAAACTGGAATTTATTAGAAAGTCACTCCATTCTCTTAGGGGTTAGCCACTGATCTCTGAGTGGTAGCAATTAAATTCTGGGGACTTAGTGAATCAGGGCAAGCAGAGGGACTGAATTCAATGATATTATTGTTTCTTTGTCAGAGAGTTAGGGAACTATTAGTGAGTGTATTTTTGGTTGATTCTTTTTTCAGATTCCTTATTTGACCCAATTATTGGTTAATGTATATTCTCATTTCTATGTAGTTTTATTACTTGTACCAATGTTATTATTATTTAATTCTAAATGTTATGATTTTCAAATTTTCTAAAGGTAGATTATCTATTCCACTTCCCCTCATTTTACAAAAAGGAAAATGGAATCTGAGGGAGTTGAAATGACATTAACCAAATTTTCTAAAGTTAATGAAAATCAAATCTAGGTCCCCTCATTCCTAATTCACCACTTTTTTCATGTTATAATTCTGCTTCTCATTTATTAAATGAGAAATTCACATCTACCTCATTATTAAATTTTGTATTTAATTTATACCCTGATAATAAAATGTTGAAAAGTTATATCACTATATACCATCTATTCTTTGCAATCTATTAATCTTTCTTAAATGAATTCAAATGTCTAATAGTATGAAACTTGTTAAATGGCAATTGATATAATTTATTATTCAGTTTTCTTATATAATGTCAAAACTTAACTTTTTGAATATTTTGTGTTTAGAATTACAATTTGTCAATAATGTTATTGTCTCTCCTGACTTTTGAGCTTATAGGTGCATTATGTATTTTAAACTAACCCTAACTTCAACTTAAATTCTATTTAGACATCTTTTTTTTCCCATTAAACGTATTCCTTGATTCATTATAAAACTTTTTGAAGATTCAGTTTCTTCTCCTATCTTATATGTAATTACCTTGCTTTCTGATCATTTCTTCTCATCATTCTTTTTGTAACCTGAAAAAATGACCTCTAAAACTCATAAATTTATTTTAAAATAAATTGTGCATTTTTGTTCCTTAATTATTCATTCTTAACCTTCCCACTATAATCCTCTTTTCATTGTAGATAGAATTTTTGTCCTTGAGATGACTAGCTCTTATTCCTCCTTATTATACTACTATTTTCTATTTATTTTAAGTGCTTTTAATGAAACACAAACATTCTAAAACTCCTTTACCTTTTGTGTTACTCTAACTAAAATTCTAATTTTATTACAGTAAAAAATGTTTATATGGTTTCATTCCTTTTAAAATCATAATTATGAAATTTTGGTCAAGGAATTAAAAAGTTAGGGATACAAGTGTTTTTTTCCCTACCAGTGTTATTAATAGAAGGTAAAGAATTTGGTGGTGGAGGCTGTCTTCATTCTTTTTTTTTAGGTTTTTTGCAAGGCAATGGCGTTAAGCAGCTTGCTCAAGGTCACACAGCTAGGTCATTATTAAGGGTCTGAGGTCAAATTTGAACTCAGGTCCTCCTGAGGGGCCAGTGCTCTATTCACTGCATCACCTAGCCATCCCGGCTGTCTTCATTCTTAAAGAGAATCAGATTTAAACTACTATGTTAAGGTCAATATGTAGACTGTTCAACTGTGACTGAAAATGAGCTCAAACTGTTCTACCAAACATTGGACATAAATAGTTCACATGAACATTTGGAATAGATATGTCCTGAAATTTGTCCATGTCACATCCCTTTTGAAATACTGCAATCTTGCTTTGATCATAGCTCCTTCTTTGATGTAGACATTCCATGCTAGATGGTCCTATGCCAAAATCTCCCATGTCTACAAATGATTAGAGTTCTTCAGAGAGATCTTGAGAGTGTCTTTGTAATGCTTCTTCTGACCTTTGCAAGTACACTTGCCTTATGTGAGTTCACTGTGAAATTGTCTTTTAGGCAAATATATGTTTGTCATTTGAACAACATGGCCAACCCATTGGAGCTCAAGAAAAGACTGCATTGCCTGGTACCTTAACTTTCCAGCTGACATTCAGAATCATTTTAAGATGATTCAATTTCCCATCATTCATTGGTTAGCTTTCCTGGGTTTGGAGACTATCAACACTGAGATTAGCACTATGGATGTGTATTCTTCAATTTGGCAGGCAGCCTATTTCCTCATCTCTCACATACTTTGCTTTGCAACTCCTCTAAAACTGAATATTTCTGAAAATGCATGAATCAATCTCATCATCTATATGCATATCCTTGGAAAGTTTACTAGCAAGATAAGTAAACTTACCACAGAATTCCAAATCTCTCCATTTGTTTTAACTCCTGGCTCCACACATGAATAGTACATTACTGGCTAGTGTAGATTTCATTTAACAAGTCAAAATTAGTCTAGTGTCAGAAAGTTATTCCACATTTTACTGCATTTCAGCCACAGAGTTTGCACAATTATCTTCTCTCTCCACTTTAGCCTTGACTTGCAGACTTGCCAAGTTAGACAATTCACCATGAGTGCAGGAATTGATCCTGATGTCATCTGCATCCTAGATGGAAGTGTCTAACAACGTCACTGAAGACATCATGCTAAAAAGCTTGGGAGCAAGCACAAAACCACTGTACAGATCTCATCATTGCATGTGAAACTTGTACAGTGCATTGGTGCCATTCCAGAAAATGAATTGTTTCCATTCTTTTGAAAATCAAAATAAAGTATGGGATAATGAGGTCTTTTCTTGAGCTGAACAGTCAAGCATTCAAATCCAACTGGGGTTTAGAAAGTGAAAAGTTGATTAAGGTGATAGTGCTGAATATTGGATTTATAAAAAAATCAGTTGGTTTTAAGTAGGGAATACTTCTGCTAGTGAGCTGTCTGTCCATCAGCACAATGTGACTCAGACCTTTGATTTGATGATGCTTGAACAAGTCATCTCAACTCTCTAAACTTATCCCTCTGTAAAGAGAATGAAAAATAGCCCCTGAATTAATACCTCTGAAGCTCACTTTGGAAAACTGAAGACATTAGATAAATGTAAATGATATCTTCTTTATAAGTTTATTGTATGGAAAAATCAACAAAAATGATAATTGACAAATAATTCCTGCTCTCCTGTCTCCTGTTAAGGCAATGTCTTTATAATCTAATTAATATGGTTTGTTGTTTTGTTTGAGTTATCATAAAAATTGAAAGAAGGGTGTTCCTTTTGAGTACATGAAGCTCAGAATAGTGGTCCATGATATTGTAATTCATTTAAAATTTTTAAACTAAAAGGTGACTTATTAAATATTCCCAGCATGAGATTAATGTTATAAACAATTGGTGGTACGATCCATATTCAATATGGTGGGAAACAATGGAGTTAAAAGCACAGTCTCTACATTTGGGGCTTAGTCATATTCCCTATGTGAGACATTATTTAGTGGGGTTTATCATGCACAGATCATGTGTTTGGATACAAAATAGGCTGAGACTCAGTGAGGAAAACATGGAAAGATGACCTCTCCTTATTTGCATCTTGACATATGACTCTAATCTTTTCCATGGTCAACTCTCAAGAGGAATTAGAAATGTCACAGAGAGAGAGTGTCTTGGATGGGTAAATTTAACTGTGCTGCTGGGAAAGCACAGAGGAGATCTTAATGAAAATATTCTAACAGAAGAAAAGATGTTTTTCTTGACTAAAAAAGAAATTTTGTCAAAGAGAAGAAAGTTCATCACCAAAAACCAGAAGTACATATCATATCATACTCATTTGCTGGAAATTAAGCCAACAGCAATGGCATTAAAAATATTGTAAATTAAAAGTAGTATAAATATTGGAAATTTCTTATGTCATCTCCTTTCTGCTGACATGCTAAGTTGTGGGGAGAAAATTCTTATGGCTTTAGCAACTGGTGAGTTTCTCTTGGGTATTATGGTAAATGGATTCATAGCTCTGCTGAACTGTATTGACTGGCTCAAGAACAAGACATTTTCACCGAGTGATCTCATCCTGCTCAGCTTGGCCATCTCCAGAATTGGACTGGCTTGTGCTATAATATCAAAAGTCTATTTAATTAAAATCTCTATTAATATGACCATCACGATCCATTAAAAATAAATGATCTCTTCTTGCTACTGACCCACAATTCAAGTATTTGGTTTGCCACTACCCTCGGCATCTTCTACTTTTTGAAGATCACAACCTTCTCTAATCCTCTGTTCCTTTGGATGAAATGGAGAATTGGCAGAGTGGTCTTTATGTTTCTTTGGGGCCCTTGATTATCTCTTTGTTCATCAGTTTTCCATTGATGGAGAGTATATATTTTTACTATAGCAGCCTCTCTAATGAAGAAAGGGCTAGAAATGTGTCCCAGGAGGTCCAAGTGAGTAAACTTATATTCTGTACATTAGGGATTCTCTTTGGTCTTGTGAATTTTATTCCTTTTGCTTTGTCTACAATCTCATTATCCCTTTTCATCCTCTCCCTGTGGAGGCATAACCTAC
This sequence comes from Macrotis lagotis, assembly GCF_037893015.1. Taxonomy (NCBI): domain Eukaryota; kingdom Metazoa; phylum Chordata; class Mammalia; order Peramelemorphia; family Peramelidae; genus Macrotis; species Macrotis lagotis. The sequence continues at coordinate 265,944,612 of NC_133662.1, read as the reverse complement.
AAATGCAACTCAATGCCACAGGTTCCAGAGACCCTTGCACAGAAGCCCATGTTTGAGCCTTGAAAGCTGTATCTTCACTCCTCATCCTCTTATTGCTATATTATATAGGTTTCTTTTTCAACCACTGGAACCAATCAATAGCACAGAATAATTTATCTTTCATACTGAGTATGTCAATCATGTTGTTCTATCCCTTGGGCCACTCACTGACCCTAATTCTGTGGAACAGCAAGTTGAGAAAGGCAGCCCTGAGGTTGTCATGGCTGTTGAGCTGCTGCCAGGGAGAAAGTCACCTACAAGTTCTTTGGGTGCCCCTGAGAATGGTCTGGCATTTTCTAGGGGGAAAGAGGTCAGCATGGAGTCCTTAAAGAAGTTAATCAAATTCGTTTGTTCTTTGTTATAGCAAAATCATTGAACTCTGATCCAAAATATTGACTTATCATCAAGAAGACATTGGTGTAATACTCAACTTTGTTGTTTAGTGCATGTGTGACCGCAGACAGCTTTCTTTACTTCTGTGAACTTGAGAATCCTCGAGTGAGAAATAGTGTCAATACAATGACAACAGTGACAACAATTTCAGTTTAAACCTCAGGCAAATTGTCTCAACTCTAACTGGATCTTTGGGCCCTGGGATGCTGATGGGTGAATGAAGAAGCATCACAACTAGCTCCAGTCAGGTTCAGCACACACACTGCTCATGCTCCTCACCCATCATCATGATATACTTTTCCATGCCTTCCCCTCTGACCTTGACTCTGACTCTCTCTCTCTCTCTCTCTCTCTCTCTCTCTCTCTCTCTCTCTCTCTCTCTCTCTGCCTCTAGTTGAGGAAGAGGGATCTGATCATTGCCACTCAAGCATTCCTGACAAGGGCATAGCAATAAATTGCCCCATGATGTCAGTCATCATCCTTTTCATCATTTTTCCTTGACAAAAACACATATCCCTGGCAAACCCTTCTTATATGTATTCTGTCCTCATGAAACTATAAACTCCTGGAGGATAAGGACTGTTTTGATTTTAATATTTGTAAATCTAATGCCTCACATCACTCTTTCTATTTTTTTAGTTTTTCTTTTCAAGGTAGTGGGGTTAAGTGAATTGCCCAAGGCCACACAGCTAGGTAAATTATTAAATGTCTGAGGCCAGATTTGAACCCAGGTACTCTTGACTCCAGGGCCAGTGCTCTATCCACCTAGCCATCCCCACTCTCTCCATTTTTGAATTAAATTTTATTTTATTTTCATATCTATATTGGCTCCCTCTTACCTCAACATACCCCCACATTTAGAAAGAACAATAAAATTTACTTTACAAGCAAGTATAATTAAGTAAAATAAATTTCTGCATTGGCCTCATGTCTCACCCTTCACCCTAAGTCCTTCACCTCTTTATTAAATGATAGGTGGCATATTCATTGAGTCCTCAGGGATTGGGTTGGAACTTTGTTGTACAGAGTTTCTAAGTTTTACAGAGTTGTCTATCTTTAGAGTATTGCTTTTATTACATAAATACTTTTTACATTCATTCTTTCATTCATTAATACATTCAAGGCAACTTTGAAGTTGATGGTATTCAGGAAGTCTCCCTAACCTCGAAAGAAGGTTGGATTCTAGTGGCATCCTACATAGTGAATTCCAAATCCCATCTGTTTATCACCATAGTTTGACTTCTTTCCCAGACCATGTGAAGGGACATCTACCTTTGACATGTGCCTCTACTGCAAGCCACCAGCAACTGTCCCTTATTGGGGTGAGGGGTGTTAAGGTGGGCTTAGCCACACGACACTCTGGAGAAAAGAACTAATGAAGAAGTTCTGAAGATGGAGAGAGGGCAAAAAAATGGGTGGATGGTTCTCAAAGCTCATTTTTATAAAATATGGAAACAGTAGTGGAAATACTCCTTAGAATCTGATCCCTTGAGTCTCAACCTGTTATCTTGAATTCCTTGTGTATAGTCAAAAAGGTTCTAATTGTCATATACATATTTCATGCAGAGGGACTCCTCAGAGGGCTCAAAGTCCCCAATCATGCAATCTTGTCAAGTTGATGGGAATACTCATCAGGCTCCCATACATCAATCAGTTTTCAACTTTTTAAGTGTAATTAGCACACACGTTACTACTATTTTCTACTTGTGGTCTCCACTATATAGAAGAGACACATTTTTCCCAGTGCTTCTCTGCATATTTAGGCATCATGGAAAAGAGAAGGTACATCGTCTTTTGAGAAATTCTCCCTTCCTCTTCCATTGGCTGCAATAGCAGCATGCACTTGACCTTGACCAGAAGGATCTGGAAGCACTGAGACTAAGGCATTCCAGGGAGTTCCTTAGAATTCTGTCCAGAGATTCCCAGAAGGCCACGAAGATCCAGTGCTCAGAAACTCAGAGCATGGTTTTGCTAACCCTGGAAGATGAAGGCCAGTTCAGAAATCTAGAGGTTCCAGAGGGAGTCAAAGAACAATCAGTTACAATAAAAGGGAAAAGATAGAAAGATTACCCAGATGAAGAGTTGTGATAAAAACAGTTGTGGGGGGGTGGACAGTTAGGTGGTACAGTTGATAAAGCAACAGACATGAAGTCAGAAAGCCCTGACTTGAAATCTGGCTTCAGATACTGGATGTGTGACCCTGGATGAAAAGAATTTTATTTCTGTTTGCTCTGTTTCCTTAACTGTAAAATGGGTCAAAAATATGGAATAAAATGTCATCATTGGAAAGACCACTAAAAAAGGTAGAAAGAGTCAGGCAAGCCTGGAAATATCGAACAAGAGCAACTGTAATACAGATCACACAGTAGTAATTCTCAAATTCTCAAACATTGCCTAGAGATCTCTTTCAACTCATTTCATCCAAAGGAGCCAATAAAAGTAACATCCTACTCTGAATCAAATTTTCAATAAGAGAGGAATCGACTACTGAAATAAAATATTAGGAACCTTGTCGGGAAGTGACCTCTCCATCATAGATTTTGTGATAGAAAAGCTTAAGAAATCTAAGGTTTATTATGATAAGCACCCTAGATATTTGGACTGCAGATTTCATATGATTTAGAAGAGAGATTGATGAATTCCATGAACTAAAATACATCAAAAGAAGTTATGCCAGGACAGATGGATATTACTCAAAAATGAAGTTTTGAATAAACAAAGGGAAATAGTTTCAGAAAAGGGAGAAGGTGGTGTTTATTTGAAAAGATTGATGCAGATGCACAGTGATCTATTTCAAAGCCCTTTCATAACCTAACTCCACTCCTACCTTTCTAGCCTTACAGCTTATTTTTAAAAAATGTACTTATCAATCCAATGACACTGGCCTCCTGGCTTTTCCATGAACCAGATCTTCCATCTTTCTTAGAAGTATTTTTTTCTTTTTCCTTTTTTCAAGGCAAACTATTTTAGCTATTCTGATGTCATGTTGCTTTTTTTTTTAGGTTTTTGCAAGGCAAATAGGATTAAGTGGCTTGCCCGAGGCCACACAGCTAGGTAATTATTAAGTGTCTGAGGTCAGATTTGAACTCAGGACCTCCTGATTCCAGGGCCACCGTGCCACCTAGCTGCCCCTATTTTAGATATTCTGGAAAGCAATCTGCACCTATGACAAAAAAGTTGCCAAGTCATGCTGACCTTTAGTAGGTCTATACTCCAGAGACCAAAGAAAGACAAAAAAATACCAGTATTTATAAAAAATATTTAAAATAGACAAAAAAATACCAGTATTTATAAAAAATATTTAAAATAGCTCCTTTTTTTGGACCAACAAAGACCTGAAAACTAAGGGAATGCCTATCTACTGGTGAATGAATGAATTATGTCATTTGAATATAATGGCTATTATTGTACCATAAGAAATTAAGAAAGTCACCTTGTCAGACCAAGGAAGACATGTATGAACTGATGGAGAGTGAAATGAGCAGACAAGAAGAAGTGTTTAACCACAATAAAAACATTTACCAAAAAAAAGATGGTTTTAGAACTCCAACTTATGATGAATCATAAGTCCAGAAGACTGTAGATGAAACAAATTTCTTACCTTATGTTACAGAGATGATGGATTTCAAAAGCATCCATTTTTGGACATGGTCAAGGGAGAAATTCCTTTTGTTTTAAAATGCATATTATTACACAGATTTTACTTGCATTATACAATGGGGGTAGTGGACAGGAGAGATAAAAATGATTGCAAAAATAATTTATTTTTAACAATTTATTGTAATTGGGATATTGATATTTGTAGGGGTCTTGAATGATGATCAATTTTTGACAGATGGAAATAAAGGGGAGAGTAGGAAAGACTGAAGGGAACCTTGTAAGCAAGACTTAGGGGAAGGGAATCACAAGCTTCATTTGGGGAGTGTAGAATACATTCTTGTTACCTAGTGTAGAGTTTATGTTAGGCAACAGAGGAAGGTAAGAAGAAGGCTAAAAAGATGGAGGCTGAGCACAGGAAACAATGTATTGAATATGAGGATAAAGATTTTGAATTTCAAGTCTAGGCTGGTAGGAGCCAGGAACAACAAGTTGGTGTGGCACACAGAGCACCCGGTCCAGTGTCAGGAAGATCTGAGTTCAAATGTGACCTCAGACGCTTACTATGTGAACCTAGACACACCACTGAATTCTGTTTTGCCTCAGTTTCATCGTCTGTAAAATGAGCTGGAGAAGGAAATGGCAAACTGCTCTATTATTTTTTACCAAAAACAAAATCCAAAAAAGATCATAGAAAGTAAAACACCACTAAAAATGACTCGATAACAACAAGTGAGAGGAACCAGGAAAGATCTTTGAAACAAGGATTGTCATAAAAGCTGTGAAGAAGGATGATAACTTAAGTCCCACATTTATTTGGGTGAGATGGACAAGAAAGGTACTAGTAGGAAAGAGATCAATTAAAAAGGAAACATGGAGCCAAAGGTGAGAAATGAGCAATATGATTTGAGCTAGGTCTGTAAATGTGAGTTCCACATATTGGCTGTTTTGCATCAATGCTAGATAGGAGTCAACATTTCATTCTTCCTCCAGTATTCTATGCTCATATGTCATCATCCAATCTTTCCAGCTATTAACATTTAAATTCCATGGTCCTTTTTGGCTGTTGGAATATCTGCACAGCTGGATTTAACTCCTGGTAAGTCTCAAAGGTCAGATTTAAGGATATGAGCTTAATCTGATGGCACTGAAGAAGGTATTAGAGCTGAAGAGTGATGAAAAAACTGTGTAAAGAGGATGATTTCAGAATTTAGGTTCCTGGTATATTATGTAGAAATAAAACGTAAAGAAGGAATCCCAATTAGCAAGTGTAATATTAAAAATCATCCGTATGAACCACTAAATCTAGAACTATAATAGTAAAAATTATAATAACATCTTTGGAGGAGAATTAGCAAAAGAATTCCCTCCTTTCTACTGCCACATACCTTTCACTATTTCTTTCTTTCCACTGTTAGCACTAATTCAAATGTCTGTCAACTTTACGGTAAAATCCTGGCATCACTTTGGGAAGGGGTAAGAGAAGAACTCTGGCTCTATCATGGCCCTCAGCTTTGACCTAAGCCTCCATCTTCTCCCCCTTCCATTGACTAGACAAGAATTGGAATTTGTTTTAATTAGAATCCTGACAGTGTCCCCAAAACAACAGTAACCAGAGGCAATGTGTGCCTTGTAAACACATTGAGGGAAGGCAGTTTCAAGACTCTACAAGAAGGCAAGCCAAAGTACTGCTCTTTGCCTTCTGAGGACTTCATAAATACCTCATTAAGGGGAGAAAAATAATTTCCAACCAATAGGAGCTGTTAGTCTTACTCTATGTACCCTATAATTAAGTCCATTTCTCCATGATTGTGCATACTTAGCATTTCCCCTAGTCTGCATGTCTTTGTGGGAGAGAATTTCATAGACTGTGATGAAATGTTTTGTATCAACTATTCTTACAACTTAATAAATATCCCTTACTAACAACTAATTAAACCTGGTTGATTAATTAGTAGTACCTGGGCTTGTTAAAAAGTCACTCTAAAATTTGGAATTACACCCAAAGGGCAACAAAAATGTGCATCCCCTTTGATCTAGCAATACCACTACTGGGTTTATACCCTGAAGAGATGATGAAAAAGGGTAAAAACATCACTTGTACAAAAATATTCACAGCAGCCCTGTTTGTGGTGGCAAAGAATTGGGAATCAAGTAAATGTCCTTCAACTTGGGAATGGCTTAGCAAACTGTGGTATATGTGTGTCATGGAACACTATTGTTCTATTAGAAACCAGGAGGAATGGGAATTCAGGAAAGACTGGAGGGATTTGCATGAACTGATGCTCAGTGAGATGAGCAGAACCAGAAAACAATTGTACACCCCAACAGCAACACAGGAGTGATAATCAACCTTAATGGACTTGCTCATTCCTTCAGTGCAACAACCAAGGACAATTTGGGGCTGTCTGCTATGGAGAATGCCATCTGTATGCAGAAAAGAACTGTGGAGTTTGAACAAAGACCAAAGACTATTACCTTTAATTTATGGGGAAAAAATTTATCCTATTATATAATTCTGCTCTCTCATACTTTATGTTTCTTCCATAAGGATATGATTTCTCTCTCATCACATTCAACTTAGACCAATGTAGACCATGGAAATAATGTAGACTAACAGACTGCCTTATGGGGGGGGAAGGAAGGAAATTTAGGGGAAAACTCTAACTCAAAATAAATAAAATCTTTAAAAAACTTTAGAGAACATATACATAAATGGAATATTTCTTTAAAAAATCACTCTACTCTCCTAGAGGTTTGCTACATATCTCTGAAGGGAGTTACAGCAATTAAACTGTGGGGAACCTAGTGAGCCAGGACAAGTCTAGGGGCCAAGTTACAGGATAATTATTGTGTCTTTATCAGAGAGTTAGTACTGGGTACTGAACATGTGTTTTTGGTTTATTTTTTCAGATTATTTCTTTATCACAATCATTTTCTTATTTCCATGTACTTTTATACCCTGTACCAATATCATTGTTATTTAATTCCAAATGTTATGCTTTTCAAATTTTCTGCATCCAATTGCTGTCTTTGTTAATCCTAGGCAAGATTTCTCTATGGCTTATAATGTAATTGATTTATTTATAAATCTTCCAACTGTACATGAAAAGCCCTTGTATTCTTTGCTTCTGACATTTAGCTTGTTCCATGTAATAGTAACATAAGAGCTAATAGCCTGAAGACTAAAGGGGAACTTAGAGGTAGGAAATCTAGTCCAACCCCTTCACTTTATAAGTGGGAAAATGGAATCTGAGGGAGCTGTAAGGACTTACATGTATGGAGCATTAGATCCATATCCCCAATTCCAAATTCAGCATATATGATATAATTCTACTTCTCAATGATTAAATAACAAGTTCATTTATTATGATCTATTATCATTTTGTACTTGACTTGTATTCTGATAATAAATGTTGAAGTCTTCTGCAATTATATAGCTTGTTTCTCCTACTTCTGCTACGTTTTCTTTAATGAATTCAGATGTGTTATACTGTGGTGCTTGTAAATTGGATGTTGATATTATACAATTTTCTTGCATAATGCCATCACTTGTCTCTTGAATATTTTGTGTTTTGAATTCCACTTTGTCATTACGGCCTCTCCTGAATTTTTATTTTTTTAGGTTTTTGCAAGGCAATGGGATGTAGTAGCTTGCCCAAGTCCACACAGCTAGGTCATTATTAAGTGTCTGAGGCTGGATTTGAAGTCAGGTCCTCCTGACTCAAGGGTCAGTGCTCTATTCACTGCGCCACCTAGTCACCCCCTCTCCTGACTTCTGAGCTGGGAGTTGCATAATGATTTTAAGCTAACGTTAATTTCAACTTGACTTCAACCTAGACATGTCTTTTTTACATTAAATATGCTTATATTGATCAACATATTGATTGTCTTTTTCCCTTGATCCATTCACATAGCTTTTTATAAGTAATTAACTTGTTTTCTGATGGTTTCTTCTCATCATTCTTCCTGGAACCTGAAAGGAATGATGTCTGAAACTTATAAATCTATTTTAACTATTGAAAAAATTGATAAAACTATATATTTTTGTTCTTTTATGATTTCACTCTTAATTTTCCTGGCAATGTATGCCCCCTTTTTATTGTGGGATAGTAATTTTGCCCTTGAGATGACTAGCACTAATTCCTCCCCTCAACACTTTTATTTTGCTATTATTTTCAATTTATTTTATGCATTTTTAAATTTATAGACACAAATATTGTATATACCCTTTCTCTTTTTCATTAGTCAAGCCAAAATTATGGTCATTTCTATTACAGGAATAAAAGATCATTTTTCTTTCTTTTTACAATATAGAGTTGTGATATCTTGGTCAAGGAATAAAAACTTCAGGGGCATAAATGACATTTTTTTCCATCAGCGCTAGTGATAAAAGGTAAAAATTTGGTGGTGGAGACTCTCTTCATTCTAAAAAGGGACCAAAATAATATTACTGTGTTAAAGTCAACGTCTAACCAAGAATTTTCACTGAGATTGTTATACCAAAGCTTGGACATAAAAAGTCCACATGAACATTTGGAATGGCTGTATGTCTAAATTTGTGCATCTCAGATTCACAGAACTCAGCACAAAGTTGGAAAGTGACAAATAGTTCCTTGCTTTTTGGCCTGGGACTAAAGTTATCTCTTTATAGGTGAATTAATATGATTCACTTCTTTGTCTGAACTCCTTTGAAAACAGAAATAAATATATTTCTTTTGAGTGTGAACAACACAGATTAATGACCCATTATGTTGAATTTCTTTTATAATTGTCAATCCTAAAAGTGACTTCCCAGAACTATCCAGCATGAGTTTGATTTTATAACAGTTGGTGATATCAACATACAGTATGATGGGTAATGATGAAGATGAAGCATTCTTTCTATATTTAAGGTTTTGTTACATTCCCCATGTTAAACATCCCTGAGTGAGGTTCATCTTAGCTCATGTATTTGAATATAAAATAGTCTGAGACACAGAGAGGAAAATATTGAAAGATAATCTGTTCTTATTTGCATCTTGACATAGGACTCTAATCCTTCCCGTGAGCAACTCTCAAGACAGAATAGAAATTCCACAGAGAAGAGTATATCTCGGCTGGGCAGATATAAAGTACAGAGGATATCTTAATGAAGACATTCTAATAGAGGACTAGACAGAAACTCTTTTAAAGACAGAGAAGAAAATTACAGCATCACCAAGTATCAGAAGCACATGTCATTCCATACTCATTTTAGCTGACTATTAATCCAACAACGATAACCTCAAAACTATTATAAATATTGGAAGTTTTCTAAATGATCTTCTTTCTGCTGATATGCTAAGTAGTGGGGACAAAATCTTTTTTACTCTGATAACTGGTGAATTTCTCTTGGGCATTCTGGTAAATGGATTCATAGCTCTGGTGAATTGTATTGACTGGATCAAGAACAAGAAACTGTCACCAAGTGATCTCATTGTATTGAGCTTGGCCATCTCTAGAATTGTTTTTTCCTGTGTGGGACTATGGGAAGGCTATTTAATTGCAGTCTCTATTGGTGTTCCCATCAAAGATAAAATAAGAATAACTGATATCCTGATGGTACTGATTCACAATTCAAATATTTGGTTTACCACTCTCCTCAGCATCTTCTTCTTCCTGAAGATCACCAACTTCTCTCATCCCCTCTTCCTCTGGATGAAATGGAGAATTGACAGAATGGTCTTCAAGTTTCTGGTGGGGCCTTTGATTATCTCTTTCTGCATTAGCTTTACAGTGATGGAAAGAATGTATTACCACTATGGCAATATCGTTAGTAGAGAAAAGGAGAGTAATGTGTCCCAGGAAATTCAAATGAGTAAAAATATGCTCCTCATGTTTCATATTCTTTTTGGCCTTGTAAGTCTCATCCCTTTTATTCTGAGTGCAATTTCATTATCCCTATTCATTCTTTCCCTGTGGAGGCATAACCAACAGATGCAACTCAATGCCACAGGGTCCAGAGACCCAAGCGCAGTAGCCCATGTTCGAGCCATGAAAGCTGTGTCTTCACTCCTCATCTTCTTATTACTGTACTATATAGGTTTTTATTTCAATTATTGGAGCCACACAAAACCACAGAGTAAGTTATCTTTCATGTTGAGTATATTAATCATGTTACTCTATCCCTTTGGCCACTCATTGATCCTGATTCTATGGAACAGCAAGTTGAGAAAGGCAGCCCTGAGGATGGCGTGGATGATGAGGTACTGTCAGAGAGAAATTCAACTACAAGTCCTTTGGGTGCCTTTGAGGATGGTCTGCCAATTTTTAGGGGGAAAGATGTCGTCATGGAGTCCTTAACTAATTTAACCAAACTCTTTCATTCTTTGTTATAACACGACCATTGAACTCTGATTCAAAACATAGACTTGGGAGTCAGGAACTTGGGGCAACACCCAACTTTGGCAGAGAGTCTATATGTGTGTGACAACAAGCAACACGCTTTACCTCTGTGAACCTTAGAAAGCTTAAGTGAGGAGTAGTGCCCTTACAATGACAACAAGACAAATCGTTCCAACTCTAACTGGATCTTTGGATCCCAAGATGTAGACGGCTGAATGGAAGAACATCATGACTAGTTCAAATCAGGTCCAGCGCACACACTGCTCATGGTCCCCGGTCAACATCATGGCCTTCTTTTCTCTTGGTTCCACTCTCCCCTTGACTCTGTCTCTGCCTCTAGTTGGGGAACAGTGATCTAACCAACATGACCACTCTAGCATTTCTGTAAAGGACATATCAATCAGCTGCCTTATGTTAGTAGTTATCATCCCTGTACTTTCTTGTCAAATACACACTTCCTTGGTGACACTCCACTATATTTTCTTCCCATTATAATGTAAGTTCCTGGAGGATATGGACTCTCTTGATTTTAATGTTTGTATGTCTACTGCTTTGCAGAGTTCCTAGCCTATATTATTCTTCCAATTTTTAAATTAAATTTCATTTTATTCTTAGATCTACATTATCTCCCTCCTACCTCACTATACCCAAATTAAGAAAGCAAGAAAAAGAAAATTTCTATTACAAATATGTTTAATTAAGCAAAATAAATTTCTGCATTATCCATGTACCAAAAAAATAGGCCTAACACTTTAGTCTAAGTTTTTCACCTCTTTATCAGAGGGTAGGCAGTGTAATCATCGAGTCTTTAGTAACTGTGGTTGGAGTTGTTTTGTTCAGTTTCAAAGTCTTACAGAGGTGTTTTCTTGATCATATTGCTATTATTTCATAATGCTAGAATGAAAAAATTAATGCAAAAGTATTTAATACACTCAAGGAAACTTTGAAGTTGACTCAGGGAGACTCAGGAAATCTTCCTATCCTAGAAAAAAGGTTAGATTCTAGTGGAATCATATAGTTAGTGAATTTCCAGATTCATCACAAAACTTTGGGTTCAGGATCATGTCTCATGACCTTCTCCCCCAGATCATTTGAAATTATGTCTGCCTTGGACATGTGCTTCTGCAGGAAGTCACCATCAGGTTTGGGAGATAAGGGAGACATTTTCTTCCTCACATTCATGCTATACTCTGGAGAAAAGAAGTTCTAAAGAGGGAGAGAGGGTAAAAAAATGATGGAGTAATTCTTAAAGCTCATTTTTATATAATATGGATTCAGAAATGGAAATGACCCCTAATATGAGTCCAATCCCTTGCATCTCAGTCTACCATCTTGGATTCCCTGGGTTAGTCAGTAAGAAACCAATAGTCATATGCTCAGTTCATGGGGGGACGGGCTCCTCAGATGGCTCTAATGAGCCCACCTTTGTAACCTTGTCAAGTTGATTGGAATACCTAGCAAGCGGATCAGATTCCCAGATTCCAAATATTTTTCAACGTTTCAAGTGCAAGTGGCATGCAATTTACTATTGTTCTATTTATGCCCTTCGCTGTATAGAAGGGAGAACTTTCTTCTGTTCTGCTTCTGTATATATAGGCACCATGGGAGACAGAATGCACCTTGTCTCTTGAAAAATTCTCTCTTCCTCTTTCAGTGTTTGAGACAGCAGTGTGCACTTGACCTTGACCAGAGGGACCTGGTAGTGCTCAGATGAAGACACTACAGGGATTCAAAGGTCCCTAGAACTCTGTTCTGAGATTCCATGGAGGGCCATAAAAATCCAGTTCTCAGAAATTCAATAATCATGGTAATCTTAAGTCTAGGGCACTTCAGAAACCTAGAAGCCCTAGAAGGAGTCAGAAAATAATCAATTAAAGTTGAAAAGGAAAAGCTAGAAAGATGAATTCGATGAAGAGTTAGGGTTACAGCATATGACCCTGGACAAGAAATCAGCCTGTTTACCTCAGTTTCCTTTACTGTAAAAAGGGTTATAAAATTGGAGAAGAAAATGGCAAAATACTCTAGTATCTTTGAAAAGAAAAAAACCCATTTAGGGGTCAGAAAGAATCAAACAATACTGATGACTGAACAATTAGGATACAAATCACACGGTAGCAATGGAGAAACTTCAGTTTCTCAAACATTGCCTGGAGGTCTCCTGTTCATTTCTAACTTTAAAAGACAGAGGAACTGATAAAGTAACTATCTATTCTGGATCTAACTCTCACTAATAGAGAAGAATTGACTGTTGGAACTGACACGTTGGGATTCTTTTGGGGAAGTGATCCCTCCATCCTAGAAAAAGACTAAGAAATCTAAGGCTTATTAGGATAAACACCCTAGACTTTTGGAAGGCAGATTTCAAAAGATTCGGAGGAAACATTGATAGGTTCCATGGACTAAAATACATCAAGGAAAGTTTGACCAGGACAGATGGATGATGTTCAAAAATGAAATTTTGTTTTGTTTTTTTGGGTTTTTTTAGATTTTTCAAGGCAATGGAGGTTAAGTGACTTGCCCAAGGCCACATGGCTAGGTAATTATTAAATGTCTGAGACCAGATTTGAACTCAGGTACTCCTGACTCCAAGACCAGTGCTCTATTCACTGTACCACCTAGACAGCCCCCAAAAATGAAATTTTGAAGAAACATAGGGAAATAGTTCTAAGAAAGGGGGAAACATGGTGTTCATTTGAAAAGAATGATGTGGATGCATAGGGTGTTCTCTTTTTTCAAAGCCCTTTTATAACTTAGCCCTCTCCTGTCTTTGCAGTCTTACCAATTAGTCTTCAAAAAGTTCTTTTCAATCCACTGACACTGACTTCCTGGCTTTTCCAAGAACCAGGTCTTCTGTCTCTCCCCTTTGGGTATTTTCTCTGACTGTCCCTCATGCCTGTAACACTCTCTCTCCTCCATTCTGATGAATAATCTCCCTTGCACTCTTTAATTCCACCACCTACAGGAAGCCCTTCCCAACTCTTATTAATTCCAGTGCCTTTCTTGTCTTAATAGTTTTCTATTTATGCTGCATATAACTTACTTGTCTCTATTGGTTTGCATATTGCCTCCCTTATTAGACTGCAAACCACTTGAGGGAAGGAACTATCTTTTATTATCCCCAGTACTTAATACAATCTTTGGCACATAATAGATGTTTAATAAGTGTCGACTTATCAAAAATTTTAAAAGGAATGCACAGGATTTTAAAGGAAATGTACAAATTCAGGTAGCAGAGACAATATGAGAATGACATAATTCATTAAAAAATCTGTGGGGAATACTGAATAGGAGAATAAGCAGAGACTGGTGAGAGAAATTAAGGGTAACAATGAGTTTCATTAGCTGGTTAGTTGGTTGGTTTTTTTTTGTAAACTACATCAAAAAAGGCATAAAATCTTTGCTTAGAGTTGGGGTGTATGTCCTAAGAAAACTAACAACGGAGAAAAATCAGAGCTGGCCAGAACCACGGTAGCAGGATGCAAAGAAGCCAATACCATATTAAAGTTGGGGTAAGTGTCCTAACAATGAGAGTGGAGCTATTTGGAGAGGACGTTATTACTGTCTACTTGGTAATCTCCCAATAGGCACTGAATAGACAACCTAGCTTCAAGATAGGTTGAACTTGCATTCTTTAGGGGTTTCAGGTCTAATGAGAAGGCTGTTGAGGTTGCTCTCATCTATTAATTTCTTGGGGTACTGTGGGAGTTGCGCTGGTCTTGGAATGGCTCTACCTATTCTTGGTGGGATTTATCCCAATCCCAGGGTCATCAATCAAACAAGGGAGGAGACTCACAAGTCAAAATATTTGAATCAGAAAATGCAAAAGAGCAACAGATTATCTTTCCATAGTTTGCCTGTTCTTCAAACAAATTTGTATTTGTGCAACACAGATTCTAGCTGCAATCTACAATATAGGACATGAAGCAACCTTATCATGATGGGTCTTCAAAGAAGAGAGAGATAGAGGGAATAGTGATGAGGTAGCACAGAAAGAGGAATTCCATCCTCCATATAGTGCTCAGAGACACACCCGGTCCATAGTAGACAGTCAACAAATATTTGAATAAAAATGACACAAAAAGAAAAATCACAAATGTTGCAGTGGTTGTCCAGTCATTTTAGACTCTTTATAACCTCATTCAAGGTTTTCTTAGCAAAGAATAGTTTGCTTTTGCCTTTTCCAGCTCATTTTAAAGATGAAGAAGTTGAAGCAAACAAGGTTAAGGGACTTGACAAGGGTCACACAGCTAATAATGTTTGTAATGAAATTCGAACTCATGAAGATGAGTCTTTCTGTCACCAGATCCTGTATTCTATCCATTGTAATTCATCTAAACTTGTGATAGTTTGGGGGAAATAGACCCATTAATACATCACTGACAGAAATTAGTCTAACCATTGGAAAACAATATGCATCTAGGATTAAAAAGTTGCTGAGATATGCGTAACTTATCCCATCCATATCATTCGTATACGTACACTTCAGAGCCCAGAGGAAAATGTGACATGGAAACTTTGTCCAGGAGCCCTTTAAACGTGAACTAGCTGGCTAGCTTGATGCATTGATAATATTCATATCTTAAACTGACTTGCTAGAAAGACACAAACTGACTTTTATAGAAAATTAGCTTGGGAGGCAATGACAAGTACAGTGGAATGATGATGACTTGGATATTAGGGATTAAGGTCTATTTCCCCACTTAAGAGAACCATAAATTTTTTTCTCTGTTTAAAAAACAATTATCTTAATAGTATGTTTTTCAATTACATCAAGATACCATTTTCAAAAATCATTTTTGCAAAATTTTTTCCTCTCCCTTCTCTCTTCCCTCCCCATGACAACAAATAATCTGATATAGTTTATAAATGCACAATCCATATTAGTCATGTTGTGAAAAAAGAATCAAAACAAAAGGGACAAACTATAAGAGAGGAAATACCATTTTGAATCACTTTGCAAAGTGAAAGTAGTGTGCTTTGAACTGTATTCAGGCTCCATGGTTCTTTCTCTGGATATGGATGGCATGTTTCATTATGTAACTTTTTCAAATTGTTTTTGATTGCTGCAATGCTGAGAATAGTTGTGATCTGTGTGATTCGTTACTCTGGATTTGGGGGGAAGTAGTAAATGCCACAAAGGATAGATAGAAACATTTCAAGGCCAGCTTAACTCCACAATACAACAGACATTCATAGATTGAAGTGATGGAAACATCGTTTTCATTAGATACCAAAGCCCCAAAGAATGCAAGTTCAACCTGTCTTAGAGCTAGGCTATCTATCCAGTACCTATTGGGAGATAATCAAGTAGTCAGTAATCAAATCCTCTCCAAGTAGCTTTTAAGCATTTGGGAGGTAAATTGTTTCAATTTCCTTTTTTTCTGACATCTGTAAATGTTGCATATTGGGAAATTATTTTTTTCTGTTTTGCTCATTTTCTAGACAAGAAAGTGATGGAGAAATTATTGATAAGGCAGATTAAGTCCAGGGGTGCCATGAGCATCTCCCAGCACCTGCTCTTATATAATTTTTAAAAAATATTTTATTAATTTCTTTTTCCAACTACAAGCAAAGATAACTTTTAGCCATCATTTTATAAGATTTTGAGTTTCACATTTTTCTCCCCTCTTTCTTCCTTCTCCCTTCCCCTCACAGAAAGCAATCTAAAATAGGTTATACATGTATAATTATGTCAAATATATATATATGTATTAATCTTGTTGTGAAATAAGAATTAAATTAAAAAGAGGGAAACTATGAGAAGAAAAAACCATAATACAATTTAATTTTTTTTTTAAATTGGGAATAGTAATCTTTGGTCTGTATTCAAACTCCATAATTCTTTCTCTGGATGTGGATGGCATTTTCTATCACAAGTACTTTAAAATTGCCTTTGCCTGATCTATAGAAAGGGAAGCAGTTTATGATCAAGGAAGAGATGGAGAACATCATTAAAAAGAAACTAGATAATTTTGATTATATTAAATTAAAAAGCTTTTGCACAGACAAAACCACTGTAACCAAGATCAAAAGTAATGTAGTTAATTGGGAAACAATTTTTACAAGTAGTATTTCTGACAAAGGATTTATTTCTAAAATATATAGAAAACTGAGTCAAATTTATAAAAAAAAAATTAGCCATTCCCCAATTGAAAAATGGTCAAAGGATATACAAAGACAATTTACAGATGAGGAAATCAAAGTGATCCATAGTCATATGAAAAATTGCTTCAAATCATTACTTATTAGAGAAATGCAAATTAAAGCATCTCTGAGGTACCACTTCACACCTCTCAGACTGGCCAATATGACCAGAAAGGACAATGATCACTGTTGGAAAGGATGTGGGAAATCTAGGACACTTATATTGTTAGTGGAGCTGTGAACTCATCTAAACTTTCTGGAGAGCAATTTGGAATTACACCTAAAGGGCAACAAAAATGTGCTTACCCTTGGATCCAGCAATACCATTACTGGGTCTTTACCCTGAAGACATTATTTAAAAAAAAGGTAAAAAACAACACTTGTGCAAAAATATTCATAGCAACCCTATTTATGGTGGCAAAGAATTGGAAATGAAGTGAATGTCCTTCAATTGAGGAATGGCTTAAACAAACTGTGGTCTATGTATGTCATGGAACACTATTGTTCTATTAGAAACCAGGAGGAATGGGAATTCAGAGAAGCCTGGAGGGATTTGCATGAACTGGTGCTGAGTGAGATGAGCAGAACCAGAAAAATATTGTACATCCTAACAGTAACATGGGGGTGATGTTAACCTTGATGGACTCGCTCATTCCATCAGAGCAACAATCAGGGACAATCTTGGGGTATCTATGATGGAGCATACCATCTGTATCCAAAGAGGGAATTGTGGAAGAACAAAGACAATTACCTTTAATTTAAAAAGAAAAGGTATCTTATTATGTAATTTTGCTATCTCTTATATTTTATTTTTTTCCTTAAGGATATGACTTCTCTCTCAACACATTCAATTTTAATCTGTGGATAGCATGGAAACAATGTTAAGACTATCTGACTGCCTTCAGTAGGGGGTGGGGGAGGGAAGTGAGATTGAAGGAAAATTGTAAAATTCAAATAACAATTAAAAGAGCTTAAATTGAAAAAAATGAATTGTCTTTGACTACTGTGCTGCTGAGATGAGCAAGTCCATCACAGGTGCTCATCACACAATGTTGCTGTTAGTGTGTACAATGTTGCTCTGGTTCTGTTCACTTCACTCAGCATCAGTTCATGAAAACCTACACCTAATTCTAACAAATTTCTCAGCACATTGCTCCCAACTAAATTTGGAGACAATAAAAACTTGAGCTCTAATGTCATCTTGATACCAGCTGCATGACCATCAATATGTGACTTTTTAACCTTTCTGAGACTCAATGTTTTCATATATAAGAGAGGGAACAAAACATTCCAGATTTCTTTCAGGGAAAGGTCTTGGAAGTAAAGAAAAACCCCAGGAAGAAGTAGGCATATTTGAGAAGTCAGCACTGTCCCTATTTTCAGTTTATTACACTAAAGACTTCAACCAATTTCTCTTTGAATGAGATTAGGAAGTCTCTCATTCCCTGGGGGAGAATTGATCTACTTGGTATATTGTCTGGCATGATCTAATTTGAATAATTTCCTTGATTTCCATTTACTATTAGCTCAGATAGCTTTATTTGCTATTCTGTATATGTGATGGTGCTTGCAGAATTGACACTGGGAATAGAGTGAAGCCTTTGGCTTAGATTCACTCCTTCCTTATTAAAAGAATAGGCTTAAGGAGGTCAAGTTGAATGTGAAATGTATTTCCCCCTAGTCTAGGGAGAAGGGATGGATAGACAAACTTTTAGCTTGGGTATTCCCTCTCATTGGAGAGCAGAGGGGTCAATATTGTAGATCCAATAGCTCTTATTCTCCCATAAGAGAAAATTCTGCAAATTCTCTAGTATGGTAAGCTAGGGATGGCACCATGACTGAGGTGCCAGCTTCTCTACACATGGTTTTTCATGGAGTCCTCTCTGGCTGGGAAATGGAAGCCATGCATGCTTTCTCAAAATTGGAAAACAAAAGAACAAGACTTGCTTCTTCTCCACGCTCTCACCAAGTCCCTCCCCTACTCAGGTAGTGAGAATACAGCAATGATTTTAAACTCACGAGGAGAGGCTTCTATAAATAGACGATTTCAGGTTTAATTTAAAGTTGAAAGTCTTCAAGACACATGATTTCACAGATCTGGAACTGGAATAGATTTTAGAGATCATCTAATTCAAACCTTCATTTTACAGATGGGGAAAATGAGGCCCAAGGAAGTTTAGTGACTTGTATGAAATCATGCAAATAGGAAACATTAGAAGTAGGTTTTGCACCCAGATCCTCTGACTCTAGAACTAGGATTTATTCCACTGTACCATTTTTGAATGAGAGCATCAGAGAGCATATGTGTATTAGCATGATGTCATACTTTTATAAAAAGAATGGATGGAATAAGAGGAGAGAAGGAAACAAACATTTATTGAGCCTAATATGTGCCAGACATTGTGCTACATTCTACAATCCTTACCTCATTTGATACAACAGCACTGTGAGATACATGTATTAATTTCCCCAGTTTTTTTTGCAAGTGGGGTTAAGTGGCTTACCCAAGGCCACACAGCTAGGTCATTATTAAGTGTCTGAGGCCAGATTTGAACTCAGGGACTCCTGACTCCAGGGCGGGCGCTCTATCCACTGCGCCACCTAGACGCCCCTATTTTCCTCATTTTAGAACGGAAGAAATTGAGGCAGACAGATGTTAAATGACTTGTTCAAGGCCACCCAGCTAATAAGTATTCAAGATTGGAATTGAACACAAATATTCCTGACTTTAGGTCAGTATTCTTTCAACTCCATCACCCACATATCTAATTATAATGAAATTATGCATACATAAATGAAAAGAGAAATATTAACGCATCTCTTGCAGACTAACTTCAATAAAAATACTACAGATAAGATAATCAAAAGTACAGACTTAAACGAAAACGACATCATCATCAATAATGAGTAGAGAGTATCTAGTCCTGATACTGGCCAAGAAATAGAACAGTGGCTCAACGAATTATGATAGATGTACAATTTAAAGCAGCAAAAACCACAATAATCATATTTGAACTTGTGAAGACTTAAGACTTTGGGAAAAGAATTTCATATTTGGCTTAAAATATTCTTGGGAAACTGAAAGCGATATGGCAGAAACTGGGTATGGACCAATATCTCACACCATTTACCCTGATAAGTTTGAAATGGAAAAATGACTTAGATATAAAGAGAGATTTTACAAGAAACTTAGAAGAATGGAACATATCACTTTCAGATTTATGGGTAGGTAAATAATTTGTAAATAAGAGAATAAAGAAAAATTAAGTAGAAAATGGATAATTTTGATTATGTTAAATTAAAGAGATTTTGTACAAATAAAACAAATACAGTCAAGATGAGGAAAGCAGAAAATTTGGGGGCACTTGTAGTTTATCAGACAAAAGTTTCATATCTAAAATGTATAAGGAACTTTATCCAATCTTTAACAATATAAGTCCTTCCCCAATTGATAAGTGGTCAAAGGATATGAACAGTTTCCATTGAAGAAGTCAAAACAATTTAGAGTCGTATAAAATGATCTAAATCATTATTGAAATGCAGATTAAAACAACCTTGAGTTATCATTTTATGCCTACCAGACTGACTAAAATGATAGATGGGGAAAGTAACAAATGTTGGAAAGGATGTGGAGAAACTTGAACATTAATTCATTGTTGGTGAATTGTAAAATGATCCAACTATTTTGGAAAGCAATCTGGAATTATGACCAGAGTTATTAAACTACCTATATCCTTTTACCTAGAAATATCAATATGCCTATTTCCAAAGATGATTAGGCCAAAAACCTATATGTTTTAAAACATTTAAAGCAGTGCTTTTTATGGTGGAAAAGAACTGAAAATTGCAGAGATTCACATCAATTAGGGAATAGTTGAACAAGTTAAAGTATATGATTATGAAAGAATACTACTATTTTATAAGAAATGATGAGCTCAATGATGCTAGAAAAACATGAAAAGATTGGCTTGAAATTATGAAGGATGGATTAAACAAGATCAAGACAATATTGCAAACATAGAAGTACTATAATTTTAAGAATGATTTTGATAACATGATAAAAATGACAATGCTGTCAAAACTAAACTACTTGTTTAGCTACCTATCAATCAAAATGCCAAAACTTACTTTAATGAATGAGAAAAAGTTCTAAGTAAATTTATATGGGGAAATAAAAAGTCAGAGATTCAATGAAAAAAACTGCAAAAGAAGGTAGTTTAGCTTTACCAAATCTAAAATTATATTATAAAGCATCAGTCATCAAAACTGTCTGGTACTAGCTAAGAAATAGAGTGGTGGACCAGTGGAATAGACTAGGTGCAATAGCAGGAAATGATTATAGTAATCTGCTGTTTGATAAACCCAAAGAGTCCAGTTACTGGGATAAAAACTTTGTCTGCAATAAAAACTGTTGGGAAAATTGGAAGTTAGTATGGAAGAAATTTAGATTAGACCAACACCTCCCACTCTTTACCAAGATAAGATCCAAGTGGTTACAGGATTTTGACATAAAAAACAATACTATAAGCAAACTAGAAGATCAAGGAGTAGCTTCCCTGTCAGATCTATGGAAAAGAAAACAGTATATGACTGAGGAAAAGAAGGAGAACATCACTAAAAACAAACTAGATAATTTCAATTACATTAAATCACAAAGCTTTTGCGCAGACAAAATCACTGTAACAAAGATCAAAAGAAATGTAAATTGAGAAACAATTTATACAACTAGTATTTATGACAAAGGACTCATTTCTAAAATATACAGAAAACTGAATCAAATTTTTAAAAAAAGCCATTTCCCAATTGACGAATGGTCAAAGGATATGCAAAGGCAAATCAGTGATCCATAGTCATATGAAAAATTGCTCTAAATCATTACTTATTAGAGAAATGCAAATTAAAGCTTCTCTGAGGTACCACCTCACACCTCTCAGACTGGCCAATAGGACCAGAAAGGACAATGTTCAATGTTGGAAGGGATGTGGGAAATCTGGGACACTAATACATTGTTGGTGGAGCTGTGAACTCATTCAACCTTTCTGGAGAGCAATTTGGAATTATGCCCAAAAGGCAACAAAAAATGTGCATACCCTTTGACCCAGCAACACCACTACTGGGTCTATACCCTGAAGAGATGATGAAAAAGGGTAAAAACGTCACTTGTACAAAAATATTCATAGCAGCCCTGTTTGTGGTGGCAAAAAAACTGGAAATTGGGTAACTGCTTTGCAGTTAGGGAATGGCTTAGCAAACTGCGGTCTATGTATGTCATGGAACACTATTGTTCTGTTAGAAACCAGGAGGGATGGGAATTCAGGGAAGCCTGGAAGGATCTGCATGAACTGATGCTGAAAGAGATGAGCAGAACCAGAAGAACACTGTCCACCCTAACAGCAGCATGGGGGTGATGATCAATGTTAATGGACTTGCTCATTCCATCAGAGCAACAATCAGGGACAATTTTGGGCTCTCTGCAATGGAGAATACCATCTGTATTCAGACAAAGAACTGTGGAGTTTGAACAAAGACCAAAAACTATTATCTTTAATTTAGAAAAAATAAACCTTGTTATCTTACTATGTAATTTTGTTCTCTCATACTATATTTTTCTTCCTTAAGGATATGATTTCTCTCTCATCACATTCAACTTAGATCAGTGTATACCATCGAAACATTGCGAAGACTAACAGACTGCCTTCTGTGGTGGGTGGAGGGAGGAAAGGAAGAATGGGGGGAAAATTGTCAAACTCAAAATAAATAAAATGTTTAAAAAAATAAGAAAAAATAAAAGACTGATTTTGAGAAAAGAAATTATTTTAACTATTATAATACTCAAATTAAGGATAAAGGACATGTGAAGAAGACCCTGTCTGGATCTAGTGAAAGAACTGATAAAACAAGTATGTAGAGTTTAGTTTTATGTGTGTTTGTGTGTGTGTGTGTGTGTGTGTGTGTGTGTGTGTGTGTGTGTGTGTGTAGATACAAGGAAAGAGAGATAGAGAGAGAGACAGATATAGATGGCCATCATTAGACACAAATAGGCATATAGGGTAGAGGGGGAGGGAAGAAAAAAAGAAATAAAATTACTTTATAATTGTGCTGTATATTTGAAAGAAATAGCAAGTTTCATGAAGTAGATTTGCAAGTCCATGTAAAATAATTTTTTTATTGTACTGTGATATAGAAATGCTTGTTTTATTCCATAAATCAAAAATAAAATTTTAAAAAGTGAGCCAAAATGTGTCAAAGAAAAAAATCATAAAATTATCATAAATAATGAGAGTGAAACTAGGAGTCAAAACACAAAATTAAAAAGTAGAAAATAGGAAATTAATGAACTAAATACGTGATAAAAAATAAAAAATAAACTAATGCAAAATAAATACAAAAAATCTTAAAATAAATAAATTAGAAAGCAAAAATATTATAGAAAATACTTTCAAAATTAAAAAATTTTGGATACTAACAAAATTAGTAAAGTTTTTGCTAAACTGATTTTTTAAAAGAGGGAGGACAATCAATTATAATAAAAATGAAACAGTAGAAATTCGAACAAACAAAACCAAAGAGATAGAAGATTCTGCTTTACCTAATTATATATACTAGCAAAACTGAACATTTAAAAGAAATATAGATGTATCTTCAAACTTTTATATATTAAAAACACTCTTAATCAGAATATTCACTATGGTAGAAATTAGGCTTAGACAAATATACATCATAATAATTATGTTTATCCTTCATTCTTTTGTTTGTTTTTGTTTTTAGGTTTTTGTAAGGCAATGGGGTTAAGTGGCTTGCCCAAGGCCACACAGTTAGGTAATTATTAAGTGTGTGAGGTCAGATTTGAACTCAGGTCCACCTGTGCTCTATCCACTGTGCCACCTAGCCGCCCACCCCCATCCTTCATTCTTGAAGAAGACTATAACATTAGGGAGGTGACACATACTTGAATGGGATTTGCATGGTGGGGGGGTGATGGGGGAGGGGGCTCTGCTATGTCAGCAGCTTCACTTTCTCCTCCAGAGCCATCTGGATCCAGTGACCATTTATGAATCTGGACAACTGGAGATGACCCTGAATGCAAGGCAATCATGGTTAATTTACTTCCCCAGGGTCATCCAGCTAGTTTGTATCAAATGTCTGAGGTCAGATTGCAACTCCTATCCTCCTGATTCCAAGGCCAGTGCTCTATCTACTCTGCCACCTCGCTGCCAACACCATGTCACAATAAATCCTAAATTAATGCATGGTTTTGACATTAAAGATCATAAAAGAGGAAGAATTAGAAGAGAACCATAACATCTATCTTTCACAACTATTGATTGTTAAGAGATAAATATTTAACCAAACAAGGAAGAGAAGCAATTACAGAAGATAGAATCCTTAATGCTGACAAAGCTGAGGGGAAGAAAGGCATGCTACTTCATTGGTGGAGCCATGAATGAATAGACCTATTTTGGAAAGAAATTTTGAAAAATACAAATAAAGTGACCAAACTATTTGACACATACAGTTTGACACAAAAGTTTCATTATTAGATTATACTCCAAGGAAGTCATATTTCCAAAATAGTCAGAAAAATAAAGTCAGAATTATACTTCAATTTATACCAGAGTTCATAAATTTTCTCTCTGAAAATGGATAGTATTTTTTATAATATATCCACTGGAACTGATCAGAATAGCCAATTCATTCATAGTTGATATCAATATAACGTTGCTATTACCATATCTAATGATCTCCCAAATCTTCTTACTTTACTATGTATCAATTTATATAGGCCTTGCCATTTTTGTTTTTTCTAAAACCATTCTTATAATCGTTTCTGACAGAACAATAGTATTCCATCACAATCATACCACAACTTGTTCAGTCATTCCCCAATTGATAAACATCCCCTCATTTGCCACCACCAAAAATAAAAGAGTTGCAAAAAATATTTTTGTATATGTGGGTCCTTTCCCCTTTTTTCTAGTCTTTTTGGGATACATCCCTAGTAGTAGTATTGCTTGATCAAAGGATATGTACAGTTTTATAGCTCTTTGGACATAGTACCAAATTGTTTTCCAAAACTGTTGAATCAGTTTACAACTCCACCAACAGTGCATTAGCGTGCCAGTTTTCCCACATTCCCTCTAAAATTTGTCATTTTCCTTATCTGTCATATTAGTCAATCTGATCAGTATGAGATGATACCTCAGAGCTGTAGTAATTTACACTTCTCTGGAGAGTGATTTAGATCTTTTTTCAAATGAATATAGATAGTTTTGATTTCTTCTTCTGAAAACTGCATATTTATGCTAAGTTGCACAGTGGATAGTGTACTTTTTTGTCAGGAGGACAGGGGTTCAAATTTAGCTTCAGACACATGACACTAGCTGTGTGACCTTGGGCAAGTCACTTAACCCTGATTGCCTTTCATCCATGACCTTCTCCAGGTGTCCAGATTCATATCTGGCCACTGGACCCAGATGTCTCTAGAGGAGAAATTGAGACTGGTGACTTGGCACAGCACCCTCTCTCTTAAATTCAATTCAAGTTCTTGTCATGGATTTGCCTCCTGATATCAAGGTCTTCTTCTAGAATGAAGGACAAAATATTATGCTCTATGACCATTTAACAATTGGGGAATGGCTCTTAATTTTATAATTTTGACTCAGTTCTATATTCAGTATCTTTATCAGGGAAACTTGCCGTAGAAATTTATTATATTATTTCACAGTCTTTGGTTTTTAACATAATTTAGTTTCCTTGCTTATGTCTTTAAATTAATTGTTTTGTCTGAGATCATGGCTGTACGTACCCCTGCCTTTTTTACTTTTACCGAAGCAAATAATATTCTGTTTCAACTTTTGATTCGTCTGTGTATGTGTTTGGGTTTCAAATTTGTCTCTTGGAGAAAACATTGCTGGATTGTGTTTTCTAATCAACTTTGGTGTCTGTTTCTGTTTTATGGGTGAACTCGTTTCATTCATATTCATCGTTATGATTACTAAATATATATTTCACTTTAACCCATTTTCATCTGTTTTTTCCTCTCTCTCTCCTTTTATCTTTTCCCTCCTGGAAAGTCTATTTTACTTCTAACCAGTCCCCCCTTAATCTTCTCTCCCTTTTCTTGTCTTCTTTCCCTCCTATTTCCCTGCTGGGTAGGTAATATTTGTAAACACAACTGAATGTGTATTGCCCCCCTACCCTATGCTGCACTTTCCCCTCCATTGTAAAAGTTTTTCCTTGTGTGTCTTTTTATGTGAGATGATTTCCCCTTTCTATATCTCCTTTCCCTTTCCCCCTTCTCCTAGTGCAGCATCCTTCCACTGCCGCCATTTACATTTTTTTGGAGATAACTTTAATATAATTGAGTCACACCCATGATCTCTTTATGTAAACTTTTTAAAGTGTTCTAATAATGATAAAGTTCTTAAGAGTTACATGCATCATTTTCCCATAAATACTAGCTTAATTTTATTGATTCCCTTATGATTTTTCTTTCATGCTTACCTTTTAATGGTTCTCTTGAGTCTGTATTTGAAAGTCACATTTTCTATTCAACTCTGGTCTTTCCATCAGGAATGCTTGAAAGTCCTTTATTTCATTAAATATCCATTTTTCTCTCCCAAAGAATTATGTTATTACTGATAGGTCATTCTTAGTTGCAGTCCTTGGTCCTTTTGACTTCTGTAATATCAGATTTTAGTATCTTTTTTTAACATGGAAGATGCCAAATCTTATGTGATTCTGATTGTGGTTTCATGATATTTAAATTGTTTATTTCTAGTTGTTTAAAGTATTTTTATCTTTGTCTTGGAGTACCAGAATATGGCCTTAATATTCCTCAGAGTTTCCATTTGGGGGTATCTTTCAGGCGATAAGAGAATCCTTTCAATTTTCATTTTTATCCTTCGAATCTAAGATATCAGTACAGTTTTCCTTGATAATTTCTTGAAATATGATGTCTAGATCCTTTCTTTGATCTATTTTCATGCAGATAAGCATATTCATCAGTTATGTTTATATTCCTCCCTTTTTGCTTTGTGTCTTCAGAAAATATTGCTTGTAATACTGAATGGATACTTGAAAGAGAGAGAAAGAGGGATACTAGGAGAAACTAGAATGTTGTAAAAACATTTTTTTCAATAATCTGACAAAAGGCATCAATAAAAACCAAAATTTAACAACAGCAAAGATTTCTCTACCCATTCATTTTTGTCTCTTTCATTTCCTGTCAAGCCGTGCTCTTTTTTCCTCCTCCTTGTCTAATTAAGTCATAGCATCATTGATTTATGGTGGAAAGGAATTTAGAGATCATCTACCTCAAGTCCTTCTCTTTTCTGATTATGAAACTGTGCTCCAGAGAGTTTAGGTGACATGCTCAGAATCATACGCCTAATGTGAGGTAGGTAGGGTTGGAACTCCAACCCTTTTCCATTCTACCACTTAGAATGGTAAAGAAACTCATTTCTCAAGTTTATCCTTGTGCAAGAGAAACAATTCCAAGGAGAAAATCCATGTGTGTGAATCACAGTCTTTCCCATGGTTCAGTCATTCTAGCAAAGATGAGAAACAAAGTCAGTCCTTCTTCTCGCTGCAACTTCATTACTTGAGTACACCTTTGTCCCCCAATCTTTGGTTTTAGACTTCTTTGACTCTCACCCTCTAATCGAAGAGGAAGGTGCTTCTTACTGCTTCAGTAATCACCTAAAGACTTAGGAATAATTTAGAGAAAAGAAACCTCAATGTTAGAAGTCATCCCAGCCAAGTTCTATCCCTCAGACCATATCTTTTTCCTGATTCAGGGAAGAGTAACTAATAACTTACTTCCTGAATGCATCCATGCTGGCTGAAATCATATTGAACCTTACAGTGAAAGTCTACTCATTTGGCTTTTCTAGTCTCCGGTTTCCCACTGCTATCTCTTTTTCCTCACAGCCTGGAGAAGGAAAGAAGTATAACTGTGGGGTGGCTATGTGGCAGTAGATGGAGCACTGGCCTGGAGTCAGGAGTGCCTGGGTTAGGATCCGGTCTCAGACATTTGGTAATTGCCTAGCTGTGTGGCCTTGGGTGGGCCACTTGGTCCCATTTGCCTTGCAAAAAAAAAAATAACCCTAAAAAAAAAAAAAGAAGTATAACTGCACAAGACATTCAGGAATGTACTAGAACCAATTCAAAATGGCTTAGAAGAGTTGAGGATTAAATTTCCATTCTGAGCTATTATACTTCAGAAATCAGCAAACATTTCAAAACAAGAACTGATTTGTTTTGTTTGTTTGCATTCATTAAAAGAAATAATAAGGAAAATATTAATAATTACCCAGCTGTGTGGCCTTGGGCCAGTCACTTAACCCCATTGCCTTGCAAAAAAAAAACCTAAGAAAAGAAAATGAATGTATATTCCCAATTTCTTCCATTTAATTCTTTTTCCTACATCTGTTAAATCTAAGTCCTTAAATGAATTACTCAGATCCATGATTTTTATAACTGTTTTATATGACTTATCATAATCTGAAAATGAAAGTCTTTTGCTTATTTTTTATCTTTATTTCTGTTTTGTGGCAACACTTATGAAACTCACCTCATAATCGCTTGGTGCACAGAAATTGAGGATTGTTAACATTTGTTATACATTTTCCTCTACCCTTGTTTAATGACCTTGCCTAGCTCTTTCAAAATTTCAGATCCAGAATATCTTTATGGTTGATCCTAATTATTTTTTAGTTAAATTGCAGTTGCAAGATAGATTTTTGTATCAACCTCCTAATATCAATATGGAGATACTATTTATTTTAAGGACATTTCAATAAGTTTTGTTTTGGGGTCAATATATAATTCTTTTCTTGTAATGAGTGAATTTAGTGGATTTCCCTTTATTTTTATATGTAAAAATATTATTATTACTCCCAAAAGTTCCTTCTTATTGCTCTCGATTTTTTGGAAGGAATTAACAATGCTTTGCTTTTAATATGTATTAAAACTACTAAAGCTGGGTAAATGAAAAGATTTATGCTTCAGATGATTAATTCTTATAGTTATCTGGGAGCTGCATTTCTTTTATATTGCAAATGAAAGTTTTGTCTTTGGAGCTAATCAGTGTTTTATCACTCCACCCTCCCCCTTTGGTATTTTTTTTAAAACTACTTTAAATTTCGTTAAAAAAGTAAATGTGAAAATATTTTAGAGTTCTTTATTCTTTTGTGTTTGTGTCTTGTGTTTTACCAGAAAGCTCAAATCTTTTGCTGTTAATGAACAATGCTGATGGCCACATCTATAGTTATGATGAAGATGATGAAAAGGAATGAAACTACATAGCCACATTGTAGGTCTTTGCCAAGTCTACAACCTCATAGACTGTGGGCAATGCCTAGCTCAGACATTTGAACCCAAATTAGGCTGAGGCACAAAGAAGAAAACACTGAAAGACAACCTCTGCTCTATTTGCATCCTAACAAATAAATCTGGAGATCATCTCACAGAAAAAAGCAGAACTGCCTCATAGATGCACTGTTTACATCAGATAGAATTAACTGAGTGATCCTAATGAAATAGTTGATCAGAGTTCTATATTTTGGGGGCATAAACCAAAAGATTTCAGTCAATACAAAGAAAAGAACATATTTTCAAGTGTAAGGCATATGCCTAGCATTCTGTAGACATTTTGGTTGCAAATCAAAGAGCTGTTGCAGTCATCTTAGAAGCTGTAGTGCTCTCTTCACCAACATGCAAAGTCACGGAGAGGAAATTCTTTTGGTTCTGTTAGTTGTGGCGTTTCTAATAGGCATCCTAGGGAATGGCTTTGTGCTTCTGGTGAACTTCTTTGATTGGGTCAAGAATAAGAAGCTATCAACAGTTGATCTCATCCTGGTTGTCCTGGCTCTCTCTAGAATGAATTTGTTGTGCATAATGGTATTGAAGAGCTTTCTAGTCATATTGTTTTTGGATAGATTCACTGGGACTCAAAGGAAAATTCTGGATGTTTTGTGGATAATTTCCCATTTTACAAATTTATGGTTTACCACCTCCCTCAGTATTTTTTATTTCCTGAGGATTGCCAACTTCTCCCATCCCTTCTTCTTCTGGCTGAAGTGGAGAATCAAGCAAGTGATCAACATATTTTTGGTGGGACCCTTATTCGTCTCCCTGTTCTTTGAACTCTTATTTTTGGAGAAAGTTTACTACATTAGAAGTCTTAGCAGGGGAGAATGTGAGAGAAATGAATCTCAAGAGATCCAAGTGATTAGAAATCAATACTTTATTGAAAAGATTGGCATCAATTCTCTCAACATCCCTCCATTCTTACTATCGACTTTGTCTGGCTTCCTGCTACTGCTCTCCTTGTGGAAGCACACCCAGCAGATGCAGCTGCAGCTCAAGTCCTCCAGAGACCCCAGCACAGAAGCCCACATTCGAGCAATGAAAGCCACGTTCTCCTTCCTCATCCTCTTCCTACTCTATTATGTGGGCATCTATATCACCTACAAAAGCTTCTTGGTGACAAATTCTATTTTTGGTGTGACAGTGATGTCCCTTTATCCTATGGGACACACACTGATACTGATACTATGGAACAGCAGACTGAGAATTACTGCCCTACTGGTATGGGGGCAGATGACATACTATCTGAGGGGCATTCTGGGAAGATGGTAGAGTAGGTCAGAAATTACTAGGCTCACCAGATGTCCTCCACAAACAGAAAATTGCCATGAAATGAAAAGAAAGGGATAAAGCAGTTGTTCTCCTAAGACATCTCCAGAAGACTTCAGAGTAGATTCCAGGGACTGAGGTTTGAGCTGTATGAAATGTAAACACTTCCACTGAATCAACAAACAATATGTCTTTTTAATTTTTTCTTATTTCTGGAAATGGAGTTAAGTGGCTTGCCCAATGTCACACAGCTAGGCAGTTATTAAATTTCTGAGACCAGATTTAAACTCAGGTGCTCCTGACTCCAGGGATGGTGCTCTATCTACTGCACCACCTGGCTTCCCCAAACAATAAACCTTGAGAGAAGTAGATGAGATCTCAAGACATTTTACTTCAAAAACTTTTATTTAATGAAATTTTATCTCACAAACTTTCATTTTAAGAACAGTAGATCTAAGAGTGGGAAGGGTGAAGTATTCTCTGTTCTTTCTGGGATCTGGCTCTATTGGTACTGACCAAACATGAACCCCAGCTATGGTTGTAGATGAGGAAGAGCGACCATAAGTCTGCTGAGTGTGGTGCTACAAGAAGAGAGAACATTTGAGGCCAGTGTGACTGGGGCTTTGAGGAGAAAGAGAAGAGTCCTTGAGGGTCAAGCCCTTTACATATTTCAAGAAATAACAGTAAAAAGGAATCAAGATCTATGGCAACATTTTCTACAATTTGATATTAAGCTGCTTAAAATCAAATTAGACAAATTAAAAATAAAAATGAGTAAGCAAAGGAAAAAACTCAACCATTCATATCTACTTGGGTGCAAAAAGAAGATCTGGGTTCATATTCAGAGGAAGACTGTACACTAAAACAAAAAGCCACTTCTACCCTAAAGTGATCACAAAACTTAAAAAGAAATTCTAAAATCAAATAAGATGGAACAAGGAAAAAGTTATGGGGGAAAGGCAATTCAAGAAAATTATCAAAATGAAGCTAATCAACTGGAAAAATAGATATAAAATTATAAGGAAGAAAATAAAGGGAATTAAAAAATCAAATAAGAGAACAAGGAAAGATTAGACAAAAATAAAAACAACCCAAGAAAATTATGAAAAGAAAGTTAAGCATTCATAAAAGGAAACACAAAATCTTAAGGAAGAAAATGACTCTTTGAAAACTTGAACTAAGCAAGCAGAATCAAATCTCATTATTATATCAAATGAAACTAGAAAAAATAAAAGAAAATCTAAAATATTTCATTAGAAAAACAACTCATCTGGGGGCAGCTAGGTGCCCTAGAAGCACTGGTCCTGGAGTCAAGAGGACCTGAGTTCAAATCCTGTCTTAGATACTTACTAATTACCTAGCTGTGTGACCTTGGGCAGGTCACTTAACTCTATTGCTTTACAAGAAGGCAAGAAGGAAGGATGAAAAGGAAGAAAGAAAGGAAGGAAGGAAGAAAGAAAGAAAAACAAACATATTTAGGACAAATAATCTGAGAACTGTTGTGAATACAAAAAGGAATCTGGATGCAATATTACAAGAAATTTTCAAGGAAAATTGCCCTGAAGTTCTAGAACATGAAAGTAAAGTAGAAATTTTTTTAAAAATCCAAAAACCATCACCTGAAAAAAGATCCTAGGAGGAAAAGTTATGGTTATGTCATAACCAAGTCTTGACATCCCCAGGTTAAAGAGAAAATATTGCAAGCAACAAGAAATAATTTAAATACAGTGAAAATAAAATTAGGATTTCCAATTTCTGAAGCCCTAGTAGCTTCTGCACTAAAGATTTTAGGTCTTAGAACTTTGTATTTCAAAGAGCAAAGGGGCTGGGGCTGTATCTAAGAATAACTTGTCCCACAAAATTGAGTACAATCCTGAATGAAAAGAATGGATATTTGAAGAAATAATAGAATTTCAGGTATTTGTAACAAAAGATCTGATTGCAAAAGAACATTTGATATTAAAGATTCAGAAGAATTTTCAGGAAATCACTAAAGACTAATTATAAGGCACTGATACAGCTTTAATTGCCTACTTATGATATATGAAAATGTTATTTACTATCTTAAAACTGTTGTCATTACTAAGTTACTTTGAAAGAAAAGTTGTAGCTGAGTTGTGTATGATGGGAAGATTCTAAAAACAAAACTGGGCTGGAAATGGTAAAAAGAAGCAATTATCTCATAAAAGTGGTATGTGTGAAAGTTAAGAATTGATATTAGAGGAAATAGATGGGCTTGGAGGGTTGGTAATAGTGAAACCTTACTTTCATCTGGGTTGAAGAGGAAACAAAGCAGACATCTGAAGAGATTTAGAAATCTTATGAATTTCAAAAGAGGTGAGAAAAGTAGAGTATGGAGCAGGGAAGGGGCTTTTAAAAGGGTTAAAATAAGATTGTGAGGGTGAGGAGAGAAGATGAAGGAATTCTAGAGGGATGGCTGTATTAAAAAAAATAAAGAGGTAAGGGGAAAGATAAAGCAATGGGCATGGGGTAAAAAGAAAAGCTGAGAAATAAAATGGTGAGTAAAATTAAGATGGAAGGAAATTCACAAATAATAATTAGAACTTCTCAAATCTATAGAAATATGAATCATTTCCCCAATTATAAATGGTCAAAGGATGGAAATAGACAGGTTTTCAATGATAAAATCTAAACTATAATAATGATAAAATCTAGAGAAATGCAGATTCAAACAGCATTGAGATTTTTTACTCCTATCAGATTAGCTAAAATGATAGAAGAAGAAAGTGACAAATGTTGAAGAGGATGTGGAAAAAATGGGACACTCATTCATTATCTCTCTTGAATTATAAAATGATTTAAATATTTTGGAGAGCAATCTGGAATTAGGCTCCAATAGTTATTAAAATATCTATGACCTTTAGATACAGAAATAGCAAAATTGTTTAAGAATGTTATTTTGTCTATTATAAATACCCAAACTAATCATAAAGAATATATGAAGAAAGATGCTGTCTGCATCTAAGGAAGAACTGATCAATAGAATCATGTATAGAATAATTTTACATAATTTCTAAATACACATACATACATATATACATCTATGTATAATTAGTGGTAAGCATTTTTCCATAATAATTTTGTTTTTTATTTGAAAGGAATGCCATCTTATGTGAAGTAAATTTAGGTTTTATTGTACAATTATCTTTTTCATTGTATTGTTATGGAAATGATTGTTTTATTCCATAAATTGAAAATAATATTTTTTTAAAAAAGAAATGCTTTCTGAAATTAAATAAATCTCAAATCTCTAAGAATGCTTGTGAATGAGTTTTCATTTTTTTTTAGGTTTTTGTAAGGCAAATGGGGTTAAGTGGCTTGCCCAAGGCCACACAGCTAAGTAATTATTAAGTGTCTGAGACCGGGAGCTTTCATTTTTTTAAGAGAGAAAAAGTGGCATGTAATTCTTTCGTTCCCACATTCTTTTCATTCAATGGCCTTTCCAATACTAACTGTGCAACAATTCAGTTCAGAGTATTTGACTTTGAATCACTAGCATTTAGGTGAAAATCTCATCTCTCACAATTATTGGCTATGGGGTCCTCTATAAGACACTTAAAATCTCTGAGATTCAGTTGCTTCATCTGTACAAAAGGAGTAATAATAGTAAAGGTTGTTATAAAAATTATAACATATAACCATTGACCTAAGGATCTGGAACCAGATTGAATCTTTTGGACTAATTAGAAAATGAACAGTTTCTCATTTCATCATGCTTCTCCCATTATTTCCTCCAGAAAAATTCCCAACATACTCTTGATAAGGGTCCCATTTCTACATTTTCCCAAAAGTAAATTAGGTTCCTTTATTTTTTATACAAGTTATCAAGATGTTAAATGCATATTGGAGAAAATACATTGCAAGAGCATGAGACGCAAATGACTCTGAGAATTGGAATCAGAAGGGCAGAGAAGCACTCAGCTCTCTAAAATACTACTACAAAAAACTCTGAAATAACTCTTCAAAAAAATTCTGTAGTGGCAGAACCAAGCAAAGATTGGATAAAACATCGTTGCAGCCCAATATAACTTAGGAGGTTGGCACCAAAGATTGGTCTCATTGAGTGATATTGATCAGATGAATCACTTTTGATCAACATTGTTCTGAGTCACTCATAGACTTTGCTTTCCAAATGGATACTACATGGGAAGAATAGTATTTCCTTTCCATTAGAAGCATCCTATATGAGAAAAATTCCTTCTTTATCTTGAAGGTAGATCCTGAAACTCTCAGAAATATATAATCTTCAAATCAGAATTATTCACAAGCCTTAGAATGAAATACTTGGAGAATGAGTCTGGAAATTATTTTTGATTCCATATTTTCAAGATACTACCAGCTTTCAAGTTGACCAAGTATGTAAAAATGAGGGTTTTATTAAATCTTTGAAAAACAATGTAACACAGCTGGGACACTGTAAGGTAATCTTTAGAACAAGAGGTTCAATATAGCTCCATAAAAGAGTGTTCTTTATATTAACAAAATTGTTCAAACACCCAAGAATTTCAAACAAAATCAAATAGACATAGTGCTTTGATACTGGTTCAAATTCTCTACTAGTGGTAGAAGAATTATGTAATAGAATTTTAATATTCGAGAATTAAAGTAATGAAATAATAGCATACATTTTGAATTTTGACCTACAAGAGGGTTAGGGTTGGAATTATTTAATACTTCAATTCTCTTTTTCTATTCTATGATGTAGAGGGAAGAATTCATTTTATTAGATATTGGTTCGATTCAGAATAAAAATTCTTATTTGACAAAACTACAAGGAAACTGGAAAGTGGTCTGACAGAAATTGGGTTTAGATCAGTATCCCAGTGCTCAGAATAAATTCCAAATGGATGTATGAGTAAAATGAAAAGATCACATCATGAAGAAAGGCGTGTGCAAGGAGGAATTGCTCTTCTGTATTTGTTTATAAGAAAGAATTCATGATCCGAAAAAGAATAAAGAACACAGAAGAGAAAAATGAATCATTTTAATTACAAAAAATTTAAATTTTTGCACAAAATTCAATAAATTGAAATTAGAAGGACAGTCATTAGCTAGAAAAGTAATTTTGTGGCAAGCTTCTCTGATAAAGTTTTTGTGGATATTTTTGTAGCTATATGCACACACACATATATGTGAAAACATGCATACATGGTTATATGTATACTATGTTTATATTTTCCTGTGTATACATATGTATTGTATGTATGTAGCCCTTGGCTCAAAGGGTCAACTGTATGAAACAGTGTTTATTTGAGGAGATCCATGTTCTGCTTACAGGAGGAGTCTGGCAGATGTGAGATTGATATTAGAGAGTGAGAGAGAAGAGAGGTAGCAACTTCTAGTTTCCAGTTTTAAGACAGAAGATGCAGTACCAAACTCTTCAGGTCTCTGAAAGCAGAAAAAGGTGTTGGAAAGAAGCTGATATGAAAGGAATTGGATATCTCTTTCATAAGTCTATCCTCTGCTTTATACACTAGAGACATTAGAGAATTTTCCCATTAGGTGAGAAAGGGACTCTATCTCTTGGTGGAGCTAAGGTATCTCCCTCCCAATGGGAGAGTCCCTTCAATTTATATAGTGTTACATATTTTTAAATTTATACTTTCTCAAAATTCTATTTTTCTCTCTGATATCAGGATACAATGAAGTGTCTTTAGAATTTCAAGAAGATATTACTATTGTCTACAAAATAATACATGTTGGTATATCATTTCTTCAGCGCCAATATGCATGTCAATGAAGTCAGTTCAAATTAGAATCAATTCTACTTGACAGAAATAGAACACTAAAACCTTCAAACTGGTACTAAATATATGAACACTGACTAGCTATGTAGTGTGTGCAGAAGTTTAAAGGATGATCGGCAGGTGGTACCAGTAAAGAGCCTAAGAGCATTAGTTTTCCATCACTGAAGTCTACTGTGAAAGTCTACTTTGAGGATTCCTCAGTATCACTGCCATGGAAGGAGTGACTGAGGCAGAATCTCAGCAAGAGGAGAGGAAGGTATTTATTTCCGCTGTGTCCTATCAAGTATACTCAAACAGAAATTCACAAGATCTCCCTTATCAACTTTCAGTTGTATCAGGAAAAAAAATCTAGAAAAAGGTCTCAGAAACCAAATTTCAAAAATTTCTTGGTCAACGATGCCATCACAGAGTTTAATGATCCAAATACATAACTACTGATGATGAACAAAGAAGAATGGAAAGATGTATATGTGCTTTTATGTATCAAAAGATCTTTACTGAGATTATAGCACTCTGACTCTTCTAATGTTCTTTTCTACTTATATAAAATACTTTATAATTCTTGCTATAGTGCATAGCTCAGTAATTATCAGAATTAAAACTTTACCTTAGGGGACAGCTAGGTGGTGCAGTGGATAGAGCACTGGCCTTGGAGTCAGGAGGACCTGAGTTCAAATTGGACCTCAGACACTTAAATAATTACCTAGCTGTGTGACCCTGGGCAAGTCACTTAAACTTACTGCCTTGTTTAAAAAAAAACTTTACTTTAAATGAGGAATAATGATCATTTTTCAAAATAAAAAAATATAGCAGTCCCTAATTATTAAAATCTATAGTTCTATGGAATAAAATTATGATTCTATATTACATAAGCTTTCAAGAAAAAATTCAAATACGTTTTTAGACAAAACTCAATATTTTTTTTAGGCTTTTGCAAGGCAAATGGAGTTAAGTGGCTTGCCCAGGGCCACATGGCTAGTTAATTATTAAGTGTCTGCGACGGGATTTGAACCCAGGTACTTTTGACTCCAGGGCCAGTGCTTTATCCACTATGCCACCTAGCCGCCCCCCCACCTAGCTGCCCCGAAAACTCAATATTTTTCAGTTTTTGTTAGGTCACTGATATAACTATGATCCTTAATTAAATTTTTAATGGTTTTCTCTAAGAAAAGAAAACTGCTAACCAACAGGTTGACTGTTGCATCAAATAAATGAAGAAAAGGAACTCAAGTGAAAGACTATACCAAACTAAGAGATGAAGTTTTCTTTATCTATTAGAACAGCCAGTGGTTTTCTGTAGACTGGCTATTTTCATAGTTCAATAACAGAGTAAGAATAAATAAGACTGCTTTCATCTTTTGAATTTTGACTCTTTGAAGACATGCTCCAAGGTAGCTCAGGTACTTGTCCTCTTATAAAGACTGAAAGAAAAAAAAAGAGTTAGGGACATGAAAATCTGAAAGGTTTGATGTACCTTGAAGACAGCATTGTCTTTGGGAAGTCCTTGGAAAAATTAACAAAAGACTAAAGAAAGTGTTAAAAGAAAATAATCTACATTAATTTCAAAAGGGACAGTTTTGTAGAACTTCTGTGAAGTATGAGGACCATATTTTATCACAACAGAATGTGATTCTTTTCCTTAGAAGATAAAAATTTTCATGACTTGATTATCTTCAAAGAAGTTTAAGACCTAAGGAACTCATTCAGCCTTTCTGGAGAACAATTACAATTTGGGATTATGCCCAAAGGGCAACAAAAATGTGCATCTCCTTTGATCCAGCAATACCACTACTGGGTCTATACCCTGAAAAGATGATGAAAAGGGTAAAAATATCACTTGTACAAAAATATTCCTAGCAGCCCTGTTTGTGGTGGCAAAGAATTGGAAATCAAGTAAATATCCTTGAATTGGGGAATGGCTTAGCAAACTGTGGTATATGTATGTCATGGAACATTAATGTTCTATTAGAAACCAGGAGGGATGGGAATTCAGGGAAGCTTGGAGGGATTTGCATGAACTAATGCTGAGTGAGATGAGCAGAACCAGAAAAACACCATACACCCTAACAGCAACATGGGGGTGATGGACTCGCTCATCCCATCATTGCAACAATCAGGGACAATTTGGGGCTGTCTGCAATGGAGAATACCATCTGGATCCAGATAAAGAGCAGTGGGGTTGAAACAAAGACCAAGGACTATTCCCTTTAATTTAGGGGGGGAAAAAACCTGATATCTTATTGTCTGATCTTGCTATCTCTTATACTTTATGTTTCTTCCTAAAGGATCTGATTTCTCTCTCAGCACATTCAATTTGGATCAATGTATACCATGGAAACAATGTAAAGACTGACCAATTGCCTTCTCTGGGGGGTAGGGGAAGGGTAGTAAGATTAGATGGAAAATGGTAAAACTCAAAATAAATAAAATCTCAGATTCCAAAAAAAATTTGAATTAAATTAAATTAAAAAAAAGATTTGTCCTCCTGCTACTTAACTGGATATTTGTGTTGACAGTAACAGTGTAGAATATTACTCTTATGATTTAAGCATCATGTTTCTTTTGAGTCTTAATATTTGGGATCTTACAAATCCCTGGTAATGTTTAAACCTAACTTTGTTTTGCACTCACTGGGGACTACTAAACGAACAATTATTTTTGGTAGCAGTGCCCATTATAATAGTGGTGACGAGACAAATAAAGATAATTAAGGCGAAGAATTACATCACCATATTTGAGCTTAACAGTATTTCTCAAATCACTGAAGTAACCTCATCATAAACAACTTGTGTTGGAATTCAAATTAATCTGAGTAGAAAAGCAAAACACTGTAAGACAAGCTGTGTCCCATTTGCATCTTATAAAGGACTCTGCCTTTCTGGAGCCATCACAAAAGAAGAAAATCAAAATGCTAACTACAAACAGTGTCTAGGTTGGAGAACATTAACTGAATTGTTGAACAGATGCAGCAGTGGTTCCTATGACCTTAGCAGGCCTGAACATTTTCCTACTTTAGGTAGCAATTGCAGATAAGAGAGGGAAAAAGTTACTGTTACTGTCAAATATCAAGGGCATATTTTTTATTCCATGGTCACTTTGATTGGAAATCAATCCATCAGTAGTAGGAGAAGAAATATTAGAGACACCTTGTATTTGTAAGTGGCTTTCTATCTTTCAACATGTCAAATCCAAAGGAGAAAATTTTGCTAGTAGCTGGAGAGGTCCTCATGGGGATTCTTGGGAATGGATTTATGGCATTGGTAAACTACACAGACTGGGCCAAGAGCAAGAAAATCTCAATAGTTGATCTCATCCTTGTCAATTTGGCCAAGTCCCAAATCATACTGTTATATACAATAATGTGGAATGGTTTTTGAATCTTGTCCTGGAAGGATGACTCAGCCGCCAGATAAAATGAGAATCATCAACATCTTCTGGATATTGGCCTATCATCCAAGTGTTTGGTTTGAATTATACATTGTATTATTGAAAATTGTGCACACTGACAGCAACATTGGGTGATGATCAATTATCATGGACTTGTTCATTTCCGTAGGACAATAATCAAAGATAATCTGAAAAGACTTTTGATGGAAAATAGCATCTATATTCAGAGAAGGACCAATGGAACTTAACTATAGACAAAAGCTTGCTATTTTCAATTTTTAAAGTGGTCTTATGCATTATGAGTTTTTTCACATTAATGTTTTCTTTTCTCTTTTAATTTGATTTATCTTTAGCATGGCTGTACATGGAGAGTCTATATTAGATTGCTCTCTGTTGGGGCAGGGGGAGGGAAGGGAGGGAGGGAGAAAAATGTG
Source organism: Macrotis lagotis (assembly GCF_037893015.1). NCBI lineage: Eukaryota > Metazoa > Chordata > Mammalia > Peramelemorphia > Peramelidae > Macrotis > Macrotis lagotis. The sequence goes on along the minus strand of NC_133662.1, from coordinate 265,904,843 downwards.
GGCCTTTTAGAGAGGTTTTTAGCAAAACCTTGCTAAAAAATGATTGTTGAAAACTACCATTGCATATGGTTGAAGAAATAAATAAATAAAATATTTTTTTAAAAAAGAAGTGAAGTCATTTCTCCACCCTCTATCCTATAACATAATTATATTCTTGCCTCTAATTTTGAGGTAGGCAGCTAGGGAGGTATTCTCCAAAGAGGAGCAGAGATAGCAATTTACATGGGAGATTGAATTAATATTTCAAGATGTAAAAAGTACTATTTTTGTACTCATGCATGCAACTGAAAATAAATCATATGGGGAAGCTAGATAGCACAGTGAATAGAGTACCAGCCCTGGAGTCAGGAGGACCTGAGTTCAAATGTGATTTCAGACACTTAATAATTACCTAGCTATGTGACCTTGGGCAAGTCACTTAACCCCACTGCTTCGTAAAAATAATAAAAAAAAATAAATGATTCAACTTAAGTTTAACTTGCCTCCTGGTATATTACCCAGATAGAACATACTCTGTATAGCAATTTCAGAAACAAATTCCTAAACCCACATAGAGTTCTGCTTCTGGTGATTGCATATAACAGGAAAGCAGAGAGGACAGTATCTTCTTTCTATTACTATTGTTGCTGGTGAAGATGATGAAGAGGATAATGATAGAAATGGAGGTGTGAATGATTTTTCTTTTTTCTTTTTAACCATTCAGTGTTTACCTAATTTTAACATTAAAAAAGTTCAAAATTATCTCCTTGTATCCCTCCACTCACTGAAAAAGAAAGCAGTATCATATCAATTCCATATGTAAAATTATACAAAACATATTTCCATATTAGCCAGATCATGCTCTCCAAAAAGCAAGAAAAATCAAGTAAGAAAACTATGCTTCAATTTTCATTCAGACTTCAACAGAGCATTTTTCTCTGGAAATGGATAGCATTTTTTCATCACAAAGCCTTTGAAAATTTATTAGATGAATACTCATAGCAGCCCTGTTTGTGGTGGCAAAGAATTGGAAATTAAGTAAATGTCCTTCAATTGGGGAACAGCTTAGCAAACTGTGATATATGTATGTCATGGAACACTATTGTTCTATTAAAAACCAGGAGGGACAAGAATTCAGGGAAGCCTGGAAGGATTTGCATGAACTGATGCTGAGTGAGATGAGCAGAACCAGAAGAACATTGTCCACCCTAATAGCAACATGCGGGTGATGATCAACCTTGATGGATTCGCTCATTCCATCAGTTCAACATTCAGGGACAATTTGGGGCTCTCTGCAATGGTGAATACCATCTGGATCCAGAGAAAGAACTGTGGAGTTTGAACAAAGACCAAGGACTATTACATTTAATTTTAAAAAAAAGAACTGATATCTTATTGTTTGATCTTGCTATCTCTTATACTTTCTGTTTCTTCCTTAAGGATATGATTTCTCTCACATCACAATCAATTTGGATCCATGTATACCATGGAAACAATGTAAAGACTGGCAAATTGCCTTCTATGGGGGGGGGTGGAGGGAGGGAAGTAAAATTAGGGGGGAAATTGTAAAACTCAAAATAAATAAAATCTTTATAATTCAAAATAAATAAATAAATAGATAGATAAATAGTTATGTGTATCATCTTTCCATAAGTAAATCATTTAGCTTTAATGAGTCTCATGATTTCTCTTTCATGTTTACCTTTTTATGCTTAAGCCTTATGTTTGAGGGTCAAATTTTCTGTTCAACTCCAGTATTTTCATTAAAAATACTTGAAAAGTCCTCACTTTCATTAAATATCTATTTTCCTCCTGAAGAATTCCACTTAGTTTTGGTAGGTATGTTATTCTTGGTTGTAATCCTATTTCCTTGGCCTTCCAGAATATGCCTTTAACATAGGAGTTACTAAATGTTATGTTATCTTGACTATGACTCCATGATATTTGAATTATTTCTTTCTGACTGCTTACATTTTCTTGACTCAGAAACTCTGGAGTTATAATAATTCTCACATAGGAATATTGGCTATAATATTTGTAAAAGTTTCATTTTGGGATCCCTTTCAAGAGGTGATTGATGATTTTTTTCAATTTCTATTTTATCATTAAGATCTATGATATCGGGACAGATTTCCTCTATAATTTCTTGAAATAAGATGTTTTGGTTCTTTTTTTGATCATGGCTTTGGGTAGTCCAACATTTATTCAATTATTTCTCCTCAACTTATTTTCATGTTTTTCTGAAGGGATATTTAACATTTTCTTCTATTTTTTTCTTTCTGTTGACTTTGTCCTATTTTTTCTTGGCTTCTGGGGTTATTAGTGTCCATTTGTACAATGAAAATTTTAAGGAGTTATTTTCTTCAGTAAATTTTTGTATGTACTTTTTCACTTTGCCTATTCTACTTTTTTATAGACTTGTTGTGCCTTTTATCATTAGACCAATTCTGTTTTTTAAAGTGTTTTTCCTTTAACATTCCTGTGCCTCTTTTATTAAACTGCTAATTTTATTTTCATACTTTTCTTGTATCACTCTCATTTCTTTCTCCAATTTTCCCTCTTCCATTCTTATCTCTTTCTTTTAATTCTTCCATTAATTCTTATTGTGCTTGAATCCAATTAGCGATTTTCTTTGAGGCTTTGTTGTAGTTATTTTCAGGTTGCTTTCTTCTTTCCCTCTCACCCCAGTACTTTTTTATGGTCAGGTTCTTTTTTGTTGTTGGCTCATTTTTTCAGCCTATTTCTTGCCTTTGACCTTTATTTTAAATTTATATTCTTCTCACCTAGAGCTGGGGAGGTACTATCCTAAGCTTTAGACTTTTTTTATGTTACTCTTTTCAGAGCTAGTTCTTGAAGTCTGAAAGTTTTGGGGGGCTTCCAATGTGGTATGATCCAGAGACAGCTTTGGTCTCTGCTTTCCTGGTCTATACTCTTATCTTTATCCTGGAAGAGCACCTGTTCCCCTATAGTCACAGAATCTGAAATTCTTTTTGGTTCTGGATCTGTGACTGGGTCCCCTACTCCCTTGCAGTCATACATATGAGTACTAACTCCTCCTGGTCTTAGAATTGAAATCAAAGCTTTTGCTCCCCTATGAGCATATGGAATTCCCTATGAGTATATGGAATTCACTCCTCTCTGTCCTGGAACTGTTTGAGTAGGTGTGGTCACTGCTCTTCTGATCTTCACTTGGGTCTTTACCCAGGAAGGGCCCTTGTTCTTCTGCAGTCACAAGCTTTGTGGCCCCTCTATGCTTTGGAACTGCAACCAGAACCTGCTCCCTATGCCCTGCCCTTGAACTGACACTCAAAATTGTGTACGAGCAATAGAGTTGCCCAATGGCATCAGTTACATTCAGTGCCAGGAAATGGTTTCATATAAACTCTTTCTGACCAGTTCCCCAATTATTTAACTCATTTTACTAATTTACCTAATTGTTTAGTCTCTGGACTGGGAGTTCTTGAAGCTGCTGCTGCCATTGCCACCTCCAAATCTGGTGCTGTTGATGCACTCCAGTAGACTTCTACCCTAATGTCACAGCTCTTTTCTGCCAACCTCCTAAGGTATCTTAAACTGGAAAATGTATCACCCTGATCTTATATTGGTCCAAAAAATTAGTTTTGATGTATTATTTTAAAACTGTTTGGAGGCAAATATTGAGAGAATTTGATTGGGTTGTTGCTTCTAAGCCACCATCAGGGCTTCTTAATTTGGTGATGATCATATCTCAGAGATAAATATTGAACTCTTGAACTGGAAATATCTCCTTGCTTCTGTCAAAAAAAAAAATAAGTACTAAAATCTATACTTCTGGTGCCAACTCCCAAAATGGTTTCCATAATTTATCTTCATTATAATCCAAGAATTGTTCTTTGAGAGAGAAATGTCCATGGCAGTAGAGGACCCTTGAGCCCTTGGACATCTCTCTAATAAAAAACATTTTTGAAGTCACATTTCATAGAATTCTTGAACAAGAAAAATATCATAATATGGTAATCATAATCACACATCTGAGAGTAAGGTAAAAGTTAATTTTTTTCTTTGTCAAACAGAAAAATAGTCACATCACATTTTTAGCTTATTCTTTTTCCTAAATCATTTTCCTAAAAGCAGAAAAGTCCTTCCAGTATCCTTCTTCCAGTATCCTTCTCCCTGAGGGCTCCCCTCAATCATGTCAAACTAATATCAGTGACATGAAATAATCAAATAAACATCTTCATTTAGATGAGGATGAAGAAGGGGAGGGTGCTTTATTTCAACATTTAGGGTTTGTAGTTTGGTGGCCAAGTCTCATCATACACAGATCAGACATTTTGATTCAAATTATCCTGCTCAGAAAGAAAAACACGTTGAAAAACAAACCCTTTTTCATTTGCATCTAACAAATGACTTAATGTTGCCAAGATCACTTCACATAAGGAAATAGAATTGCCACTCAGTTCAGAGATCGTTTGGCTTAAATAGAATTAACTGGCCAGTCAGGAAAAAGCAAAAGCAAAACAGAGTATTCCTAGTAAAGGTGTCCTGGCAAGGTTACACATTTTCTGACATAAGAAGGAGAACAAAATGGGGAAGAAAATGTTACTTTATCAAGCATCAGGAATATTCATCTAATTTAGAGTTTGTTTTAGCTGGATATCTATTCAACAGCAGCATCATTATTTGAAAGTCAGTCCAATATGCTAATTGTTGGAGAGAAAATCATATTGATTCTAATAACTGGAGAGTTCCTGCTGGGAATTTCTGGAAATGGATTCATGATACTAGTGAATGGCATTGCTTGGATCAAGAGCAAGAAACTGGAAATAGGGGATCTTCTCCTACTCCTCTTGGCTATTTCTAGAATTGGTCTGTTATGCATAATAACATGGATTAGTTTTCTACTTGCATTCTATCAAGATGAATTTCTGACCAACAAAAGTAATTTGGCAGATGCTTTTTGGATACTGGCCCACCTTTCAAGTATTTGGTTTGCTACTTGTCTCAGCATCTTCTACTTTCTGAAGATTGCCAACTTTTCCCATCCTCTCTTCCTCTGGTTGAAATGGAGACTAAAAACTGTGCTCTGCATGCTACAGGTGGGACCTTTGCTCTTTTCTTTATCCATAACCTTTCCATTGGTGGAGAAATCTAATTGCTATCTAAGCTATAGAAGAAACATCACAAAAGCTTTCCAGGTGAGGCAATTTATCACCATGCAGGTTTTCATCATCTTTGTGAGTATAATCCCCTTTATTCTGTCTCTGGTCTCCTTCTTCTTTCTCATGCTCTCCCTCTGGAGACACACCCATCAAATGAAGCTCAATGCTACAGGATCCAGGGACCCCAGCACAGAGGCCCATGTTCGAGCCATGAAAGCTACGCTGTCTTTCCTCATACTCTTTGTACTGTTCTATTTGGGGACATTCATTGTCCAATGGAACCACTTGTTTCAAAATAGACTTATGGCTGTGATGCTGACACTCCCGCTGATGCTCCTCTATCCTTCAGGCCATTCCTTAATCCTGATTCTGTATAACAGTAAGCTGAAACAGGCTGCCCTGAAGATGTGGTGGCAGATGAGGTGCTGCTTGCAAAGAAGTAAATGAAATAAATCATCCACCTTTGAGGTGTGTTTGAACTCAGAACCTTTCTAGGGAAAAAGAATTAACATGTAGTTCTTAAAGAAATTTCTCCAGATTCTTTTACTTATGTATAAAAAACAAACCCATGGTGTATTGGTCTTAGAGTCGGGAAGGTCTCAGTGTATGTCATGAGTCTAATCAGATTCTGTGACATAGATAAGTTACTTAAACTTTCTGAACCTCAGTTTCCTCCTTTGAAAAATGGCAACATGAAGATGTGTAGGTTTACTATAAAGCCCGAGTAAAATAATATAGATGCAAACTGGAATTTGTGATTCCCTCTCAGTACACTAAATTTGGTTCCAGTCCTGGGGATCAACTCCAATAGACATAGTTTCTCATTTTGAATTGCTGCTGCTTCTTCATTTGTGCTGAGAAGATGACCTTAGGATTTTCATGATATATATTTTGTTTCTAGTTTTCCCCAAATCCAAGTGGGAGAAAAGGGGATTCCTGGCTTCCATATAATCAAGCACATTATCAAATGCATGTAGCCTTCAGGCTAGCCTTTTTTTCCACCTTATGGAAAATGCATCCTGTTATATGGGACTCGCAGGAGAACATAAATATGTGGAGAAAATGTTTAAAGTAATCAAATAGCCCTAATCCAAGAAGGAAACAGAATTTAGCTTTGCCTCTAGGACAATTCTTTGCCTTTTCAAGGAAATCCTTCTCTCACACTGGGTCCTATATAGTTCCTTCCAAAACAGGGATAACCTATGATTTAGTACCCCACCCCTCCTAGAAAGTAAACTTACTTTGGGGGCTTTTGAATAAATATTCACCAACTCATTGATCCTTTGTCAGAGTCATTTTCTCTCTAGGTTCAATGACTCACAAAGACCATGTAGAGTGTCTTCTCGAAGGTCAGGACATCTCTTTCTCTCAGATCACTAGCCCTGCTTCCAGGCTGGTCCAGTAACAACTAGCCAGGGGACCAAGCATTGTAAAGATGGAGCCTGATCATGCCTCTGCGGAAGCCCCAGCTCCTGAAAACTTGGAATACAAAAGGGCTGCCTCCCAAAGTCACTAGCACTGCCAAAAGCAGAGCAATGGACATGGAGGTCATTTACATTTTTGATTCACTCTAAGGACTATGATGGCTTTCCATTGACTTGCAGCTGACATCTCCTCTCTGTGTTGCCACCCCTTGAAAGCAGAAACTCTCCTGGTTTTCTGTTAACATCCCAAGGTGTTTAATAAAGGCTTTGTTCATTCATTCCCAGTGTTGTTTTGCTGGCAGGGAAGGAATAACTAAAAATTATTGAATGAGATTCAAGGGGATTGAGTCTCCCCATAGTATATGCATGTGTGTGTAGTATACACATCTAATATCGATCGGATGCCTAAATACAATGTAGACAATACATTCATATATGCACAATCACTATTTGCATAGTGTGCATAAATGGTGCAGTGGATAGAGCACCAGTTCGGAAGTCGGAAGGACTTGAGTTCAAATCTGGCTTCAAACACTTGCCACTTATTAGCTGTGTGACTTTGGGCAAAGGTACTTAACCTTGATTGTATCACATCCAGGTGACCCACATCACATCCAGATGACCCACATCCAGGGTCATCTCCAGTCATCCTGATTCCCATCTGGTCACCAGACCAGATGGCTCTAGAGGAGAAAGTGAATCCAATTAAGCTGCTAATCATGGCATCACCTCCCTGATGTCATGGTCTCTTCAAAAACAAAGGATATCACAATCAAATCATGTAAATGGGATATAAACTCATAATATATAATGTCTAAAGTAGATATAAAATAGGATATCACATAATATTAGATTGTATATTTGATATTTCATATCTACACATAATATAGATATTAATGAAGATATTCAATTCAATATACATGAATATGTATCTATATACATATCTCCCTAACTTTTATCTAGAAAGAGATACAAGCTACAAAACTAATTCAGAACTTTCTCCCAACTCTCTTACTGATCACAAGATGATAAAAATTATAAGCAGGAAATACCTTTGAAATAAACATTCAAATAAAATATAAGTTAAACAATTTAATCTTACAGAACAATGGATAAATTCACAAAACAAAAAACACAGGTAAATTCATGAAAAAATAAAAATATGAGCCTATAAATCAAATGAGCTAATATACAAATAATTTTGTGATAAGTCACTACTGAAGTTCTTATGGGGTTTTTTTGATCTCTAAAAATGCTAACCAAAAATAGAGAAAAGAGCAATACAATGGTCAAGATAACTCTGAAGAATTGATGATGAAAAATGCCATCCATCTCCTGAGAAAGAACTGATATAGTCTGAATGCAAATCAAAGTATACCTTTAAACTCTTTTTTCTTGTTTTTTGGGTGTGTTTCTCTTTTCTTTTGTAAAATGATTAATATGAAAATGTTTTGCATGACTACACATGTACACCATTTTAAATTGTTAAAATTGTTCATCTTCTCTACAAGGGGATGGAAAGGGAAGGAGAGAATCTGGCACACAAAAATTGTTAAATAAATGTTAAAAATTGTTTTCACAAGTAATTGGGGAAAAATAAAATTGCAAATAAATAATTTATAATGAAAAAGGAGAAAGAATAGAGCAATAAATTAAGTATGCAACTAACACAAATAGAAGGTAACAGATGAAAATTTCCAGCTATATATAAAGATAGAAATTCTAAAAATCAAAGGAGAAATAGATAGCATTGAAAAAATAGCACAAGACATTGCCCAATTGATAAATGGTCAAAGGATATGAGCAGGTAGTTTTCTGAAGAAGAAAAAAAAGCTATCTATAGTTTCATATAGTCATATAAAAATGATCTAAGTCACTATTAATTTTAGAAATGCAAATTAAAACAACTCTGAGGTATCAGCTCATACCTATCAAATTGGCAAACATGGCAGAAAAGGGAAATGATCAATGGAGAAGGAAATGTGGAAAACCTGGGACACTAATGTGAGGGAGATGTAAACTGATCCAGCCATTCTGAAGAGCAATTTGGAACTATGCCTTTGATTCAGCAATACCACTACTAGGTCTATATCCCAAAGAGATCACCAAAAAAGGGGGGAAAGACCCACATGTATCAGAATATTCATAGGAGCTCTTTTTGTAGTGGCAAAAGAATTAGAAATTGAGGGGATGTCCATTAATTGGGGATAGTTAAATAAGTTGTGTTATGTGAATATCATGCAATATTATTGCTCTCCAAGAAATTATGAGCAAGCAGATTTCAGAAAAACCTAGAAAGACTTATATGAACTGATGCTGAATGAAGAGAGCAGAATCAAGAAAACAATGAACATCTTCATGGCATGATTGTGCAATGATCAACTATGAGATACTTAGTTTTTCTCAGCAATATAGCAATCAAAGACAATTCTAAAAGACTGGCAATGGAAAATGTTGTTCACAGCCAGAGAAAGAATATGGAACAGAAATGCAGATCAGAGCAGACTATTTTCACCTTTTATAATTTTTTTTTGCTTTTTTCCTTCTTATAACTTTTCCCTTTTTATTCTGATTCTTTTCTCACAGTGTGACTAATATTAAAATATATGTAAAATTATTGTGCATGCATGCATGTATCAGATTACATACTCTTCCAGGGTGGGAAGGGAAAAGTGGGAGGGAGAAAATCTTTCAAAAATGAAAGTTGAAGATTATCTTTGTGTATAATTGCAAAAACAATAATAATAATTAAAAAATAAAGACGAGGGGGGCAGCTAGGTGGCACAGTAAATAGAGCACCAGCCCTGGAGTCAGGAAGACCTGAGTTCAAATCTAGCCTCAGACACTTAATAATTACCTGGCTGTGTGGCCTTGGGCAAGCCACTTAACCCCATTGCTTTGCAAAAACCTAAAAAAAATTTAAAAACAAAGAAGAGGAAACTAAAAAATAACAAAGAAAATATTGATATTTTTAAAATATTGAATTGATATGTTTAAAAATAACATAAATTATTAACTAAATTGATAAAAGAGAGAGGAAAACCAAATTTCTAATATCCAAATTGAAGAAAGGAGAATTCATAAAAAGAATGAAAAGAAAATAAAGGAAATTATTAGAAAATGCTTCAAACAATTATAGGCCACAAAAGATATGATATGTGACAGGGATATAGAAAATGTAAATATGCAAATCTCAGAAAAAGAAATAAAGAAAGTCATAAACGAATTCTCAAAGAAGGGAAGACAGACTCAATGACTTTAAAAGATATTGTTATCAATATATTTATTGTATAATATAGTTTTCTTTCAAAAGTATTACATGATAGGTGGTGCAGTGGATAGAGCACTGGGTAACTAGTGTTCAAATCCGGCCTCAGTCACTTAATAATTACCTAGCTCTGTGGCCTTGGGCAAGCCACTTAACTCCCATTTACCTTGCAAAAAAAAAACTTTAAAAAAAGGATTGCATGAATAAGATGTTAATATATAATCCAAGGAATGGTAAAACAGGGAAGGAAAAAAACTATGGATCAATATCCCTAATGAATATAGATGCAGAATTTTTTAAATAAAGTATTAACTTAGGGGTTATCACAACTTTTTAAAAGGGTCATATACCATCCCTCTATTAGAGTTTGATCAGTAATTTGAAGTATTTCAATGTTAGGAAAACTATAAATATATTGGATAATTGTGACAAAAAATTGAAATTATCGTTATACCAAAAGATGCAAAAAAAGCTTTTGTTAAGTTACAATACTTATTCATATCAAAAAATCAAAAAAGGTAGTAATTTGGTGTCTACTTAAAACCAAAAGCTGCTGTTTGTCCTTAGTTCTTTTTTTTAAGGATTTTTGCAAGGAAATGGGGTTAAGTAGCTTGCCCAAGGCCACACAGCTAGGTAATTATGAAGGACCATTATATCAGAAAGGTGATGTCTCAACATATGTGAGAATTGGATTTTAATGGGGGGGGGGGGCAGGGGCGGGTGGAAGGGTGGTGCAAAGTAATCAGTCTCATTTTCTCCTTCAGAGTCACCTGGGTCCAGTGGTCAGCTATAGATGAGCATGACTAGAGATGGCCCTGAATGCAGTGGAGACCTTGGCCTTTTAAACTAAAGTCTCTAACAAGTCACAGTTTGACTGAGGCAGTGCTTATTATCTGTATTAGTATTATTTTTAATGGAAAAAATAGTAGAATCATGTTTAATAAGAGCAGGATTAAAGCTAAAGAACAGTATGAAAAAACTGAGGTAAAGAAGAAAAGACAAAGAGTAAAAAATAACACTTTTCATAGATTATTTCCACCTTTAATCTTAGAGAAGCAATAATAAGCTAATTAAAATAGTCACTTCAGTAAAAGAATATCACTTCACATAAACCTACAAAAGCTATGTTTTCAAATTTAAAAGTTTCAAATAAAACCTCCAGCAAGGGCTCAACTAGATCAAAAATTCAGAGGACACCTAAAAGAGCCCTAGATCTTTAGGGAAGATATCCCTGAATTCTTCAATTAAATAAGCTGAATCCCCTCATTTTATAAAAGAAGTGTGAGTTATTGATAAACTCAAAAGGAGGAGATAAAAAGAGAAATTCCATCCAAGCCAGCAATCAAATGTATAAAATATCTGGGAAAAAATCTATGTTTCAAGACACAAAAATAATATGACTATAACTATCAATTAACCTTTATGGAAACCGAAACCAAATTTTTGGAGAGATGTTCATTACGCATCACTTGACCCTTCACTCCAATTATAATGATAATACTATCCAAATTCATTTACATATTCAGTTTACATGTCTCATCAATTAAATTAGCAAAAATACAACTGTAAAGAACTAGGAAAAATAATAGATTTTACCTGAAAAAAATAAAGGCTCAAGGGAATTTCCTTTAAATAATAGAACTGGTAATTCAAATTATGTTACAAAACATCAAAACAATTTCCTATTGCTTGTAGAAAAAAGAAAAGTTAATTAGTAGGAAATACTACACCCATAAGATCCAGAAAAATGCATTTCTTGTCAAAATATTTGATAAATTTAAGGACACCAGTTATTGCGTTAAGTACTCACTATTAATAAACATACTTCTTTGAAAAAATCCAAATTGAACAAAGGTCTAACAGAAATTATTATTATTAGAATTTTGCAAGGCAAATGGGGTTAAGTAGCTTGCTCAAGGCCATATAGCTGGGTAATTATTAAGTGTCTGAGGTCAGATTTGAACTCAGGTACTCCTGGAGGCACTCTATCCACTGCACCACCTAGCTGCCCCTAGAAATTAGTTTTAAACCAACATCTCATATTATATATATATATATATATATATATATATATATATATATATATATATATATACTTCAAAAGGATTCAATACCTAGGTATAAAGGATAATGCCACATTTACCTGGTGAGCTGATGCTGCATTGGTTTGTCTTGCCTGGGTAACAAATAGTTGGAAACCAGGAGAGATCCTTTATTCATATTGTTTTTTGGGACAAACCCTTCTGATGCTTCACTACTTTCCATGAAAGCTCAGGGAAGTTTACTAGAATAGTTTAGTTATTTAAGGGGTCACCTAATGTTTCCAAGTTGGATTGGTGTTAGGAAGGATCTAAATTCAAAACTTCCTCTGATGCAATCTGGCCGCCTTACTTTGTCTCTCAGAGTCTCATTTTCCCATCCATAAAATTGGCATACTTAGACCTTCCTCCGAATTATTGCAAGGATCAAATTGCTTCATGTGTCTAAAGCTCTTTCAAATGGTTAGCTATTAAGAACAGTAATAAGAATAAGACAATTTGAAGATAAGTGGGATGGTAAGATGCCAGGGTAGAGGGAGCAACCCAACTGAAATCTCCTAACATTCTCCTCCAAACAACTTTAAAATCACTTCTCAAAGCAACTTTTTGAAAGGCAGAGTCAATAAAAAATAAAAATGACTTTTTTTTCAGCCTAAGATAACTTAGGTGGTCAACGGAAGAGGTCTATGGCACCAGGTTGGGGCTGCCCCAGAGAACAGGATAGCATCACTAGCGTTGGGTCTTAAAAATGACCTCAACAAAGATGGCAGCATCAGCTTCAAGGGCTTTCAAGACAGAGACAGTAAAGAGTGAGGTCAAACAACTGGTCAAAAAAAGAGTACATAGAGAGGGGACCTTTTGCAGTTGATGCTGATTGGCAACTCTATTGCCCATACAGAATTCTGGGTAGCAATTCCAGAAAATAGAGGGCCAGGAGAAAAGAGGCCTTGATCTTGATTTCAGGGCTAAGAGAAGTCCTAGTGCTTATGGTTATAGGGGTTTTGGGGGGACTTGGCCAAAGTTCCAGAGGCAAGGAGGACATTAGGGTTCATGGCTATAGGGGAGCAGGAGCCCTTCCTCTGTAAAGACCAAAGTGTCAGCCAGGAGAACAGTGACTACACTCTACCTGGATCATACCTGAAACTTCTAGACCTCAAGAACTAGCTCTAAAAACAGCAACATGAAAAAACCTAAAACTTGGGATAATGTCTCTCCAACTTCACATGGGTAGAGTCCAACTTTAACATAAGGTTCAAAGGAAAAATAAGATAACAACAACCAAAAAGAACTTGACCCTAAAAAACTATTAGCATGACAGGGAAGACCAAGAGAGGGCCTCAGAAGAAGACAACAAAGTGAAAATATCTTACAAAGTCTGAAAGAAAAAGACTAATTGGAACCAAGTCCAATAAGAATTCCTAGAAAAGTTAAAGAAAGCAATGAGAGTGATTGAAGACAATCTGGGGAGGAAATAAGAGTGATGTAAATAAATTATAAGAAGAAAATAACAGATAGAAAAGAAAACAGGGACACTAATTCACTGTTGGTGGTGTTTTGAACTGATCCTACCATTCTGAATGATGTATTATTTAATTTTTATTTAATTTTAGTTTTAGAATTTGAAAAACAAATTCTTTCCATCCCTTCCTCAAAGGGCTGCAAAACACTGATATAGATATACCACTAATCAATCTGTACCTCAAAGAGATCAAAGGAATAGAATCATATGTAGAAAAACAGAGAGAGCAGCTCTTTTTGTGGTGGCTAAATATTGGAAATAGAAGGGATGTCCATCAACTGGGAAATGACTGAACAAGTTGGAGTAAGATTATAATGGATTACTTTTGTGCTATAAGAAATGACAAACAGAAAATCTTACATGAACTGATGCAAAGTGAAATGGGAAGAATCAGGAGAATGATATAGTAATTGCAAATATTGTGCAATGATCAATGGTGAACAACAGCTATTATAAGCAATACAATGATCCAATGATGTTTTTATCTTCATTCTTGGAGAAGAGCATGACATCAGGGAGGTGATGCCATGACAAACACAAGAATTGGATTCGAGTAAGGTGTTGTTGTGCCAAGCTACACTCTTCTCACTTTCTCCTCCAGAGTCCAGTGGTCAATATGAATCAGGTGGCTCTGGATGTGAGGCAATTAGAAAAATAATTTGGGGGATAATTTCAATTTTTACTAGGTCTCTTATAAGTATAATTTGCCAATTCAGTAAGTAAAACTCTGTTAGATAATCAGACAAGAAAACAAACAATAGAAGATAAAACAAATTAATAGAACCCCTTCTTTCCCCAAAACAACACGATTCTCAGGAAAATCTCCTGTGGTGCCAATCATGAGTTTTTGAAAAATAGAAAAAGATCCGGTTTTGAAAAGAGAGAAAGGAAAGAGGCTTGGCTAATCAGAACACAAAGATAGGACAGCAAGTCTGACTGTGCAGAGAGAGCTAAGAGCATTCTTCTGCCTGGATTTTAAAACAAACACATAGAAAACACATAAACAGAATCAGAGCACATTGAACCAGAGAGGTCCCTGAACTCTGGGGAAAACCTACCTAGTTCTCACAGTAGAGAAAATACATAGAACATTTAATATATCACAATACATTTTTTTCATAAAAGGGTATTAATATCTTTAATACTTCTGGATTATATCTAGTCTAACTTTTGAGAGGGCAAAATAGTCAATCTCTTATAACATGATAACATGCCATCACAATATTATTGCATATCTTGTTCAACCATTCTCCAATTGATCAGCAGAGGAAGACTTGGAATATGACGTTCCAAAAGGCCAAGGAGTTACCATTACCTACCTAGAAAAACTGAGAATAATTCTTCAGGGGTAAAAATGAATATTTAATGAAATAGAGACTTTCAAAGCAATCTTGATGAAAATGTCAGAGCTGAATAGAAAATCTGATATACAAACACAAGACTCAAGAGTAGTGTTAAGAAGTAAACATGAAAGGGTAGTCATAGGAGACTTAAACTGTTTACATTCCTACATGGAAAATGATGCATGTGATTTATAAGAACTTTATCATTATTAGGACAATTAGAAAATGTCTACATAGACAGTGGGCATGGGTGTGAATGAATTATGTTGGAAATTCTCCTCCAAAAATTAAGGGATGAGAATGAGGGACATATTGGAAAAAGAGGGAAGAAAAAGGAAGAACTGGGAAAGTACCTCATTTAAAAGAGGAATGCAAGGAGGAGTTTTAATAGTGGAGGGAAAATGGGATGGAGGCAGACAACATTTTCACTTCAATCTTATTGGAATTGACTCAAATAAAAGGGGTCAGGGATTAAGAAATGGAGGAGGGTATACAAAAGGAAGAGAGGATTAAGGGAGGCAGTGGTCAGATCTTTAAAAAGGGAAAAGATAAAAAGAAAGAAGGCAAAGAAGAAAATGAAATGTAGAAAAATATTGTTAATTATTAAAACTGTGAATGGGTTTGGGATGAACCCACCCAAAAATAAAAGTGGAGCACAGAATGGATTAGAAACCAGAATTTAGCAATGTGATGTTTATAAGAAACATGCTTGAAACAGCAAGGCACACGTACAGAATTAAAATAAGGAGATGGAGCAAAAGCTATTATGCTTTAGCTAAATTAAAGAAAGTAGTTATGACTACAGATAAAGCAAAACAAAAATAGACTAATTAAATGAAATGATCTTGGAAACTACAATTTGCTCAGTGGCATGGATAGACAATGAAGTAATAACAGTTTTTTGCAAGTGTCTCTGATAAAGGCCTTATTCCTCAACTATTTAGAGAACTGAAACAAATTTGTAAAAATATGAGTCATTTCCCAATTGATAAATGATCAAAAACATGCTGTTTTCAGAAGAAATTAAAACACTCTCTATATACACATGAAAAATACTCTAAATAACTATTGATTTGAGAAAGACAAATTAAAACAACTCAAAGCTACTAAAACACCTATTAGAAATGACAAATTCTGGAGAGGATGAGAGAAAATAGGTCCATTATCATATTGTTGATGCAATTGTGATTCGGTCCAGTCATTCTGGAGCATAATTTGAAACTATGTCCCAAGGGTAATGAAACTGTGCATACTTTTTTGACCCAGCAATACTACTAATAGGTCTGCATCCTGGGGATTAAAGAAAAAAGGAAAAGGATCTGTATATACAAAAATATTTATAATGCATCCTTTTGTGGTGGCAAAGAATTGGAAATTGATGGGATGCTCATTAACTGGGGAATGACTGAAGGCTATATGTAATATTATTGCAAAGCAATACTAGTATGTTATAAGATTAATGACAAGGTGTATTTTCGGGGGCGGAATGGAAAAAACCTATATGGGCTTATGCAAAGTAAAGTTAGAAGAATCAGAAAATCATTGTGAACAGTAACAGCAATGTATTAACTATGAAAGAATTGGCTACTCTGATCAAAACAATGATCCAAAAACTTGCCAAAGGATGCTATTCATCCTAGAAAGAGAACAGATGAACTCTTGTGTGCAAACTGAGGGATAATTTCCTCATTTTCTTTTTTGTGATATAGCTAATAAGGAAATATATTTTTCAAGATTTCACATGTTACTCATTTGTTTTCAATGGCTACAGGAACGGTTGAAGGGAGGAAGAGAATTTGGAATTCAAAATCTAAAAAGAAAAGAATATTAAAATAAATAATACATTCATTAAAATATAGATGGGTTGCAGTACAGCAGTTTGATGTCAGATTTGACTTTGAATTCTTGCTGTGCTACTTAGTTTTATAGACATTAGAAAATACTGAATCCTCCTGATCCCCAATCTCCTCTGTATCATAAGGTGATTGGAAGAAATGGCCTCCATAATGCTATGACAATCTGCTTATTCTCAGCCTTGTGCTAATATACGGCAAAGATTTGACTAGATCACCTGTGACATTATTTATAATGTTATATGATAATAGTGATGACCCTTAATCATCTTCCATGGGCCAGGCACTGACAAAAGGACCAAAATGCAACTATCCCTTTTCTTTTGGAGCTTATGTGGCTTCATCTCTGCTACCCCTGAAGCCTTTTTATTTCCAGAAAACTTGTATCCTGAGACACCAGGGTCCTTGACTCTGGGAAATGCCTCAGAAGGACAAAGACAAAGTCTCTCTCTCCACAAAGTCCATAATCCCTAAGGGACTACAAGGCTGACCCTTGGACTACTAAGGAGCACATGGAACAAACATGAATTATGAATTTTCAAGAAAAGGTCACAATTCCTGGGATCAGAATTCTTTTTTATATCTGGGGTATTACCACAGTGAAGATGTATAATGGGTGCAGGAAGTTTTGAATTCAAATCCTGTATCATTAGCTGGACAAGTCAATGAATGTATGTCAGTATTAATAGTCTAAATTTCTTTATTTGTTTTTCAGTTATTTCTAACTCTTCATGATCTCCTTGGGGTTTTCTTGGCATAGATCCTGGAGCTGTTTGCCATTTCCTTCTCCAGTTCCTTTTATCGATGAGGAAACTGAGGCAAACAGGATCAAATGAGTTGCCCAGGGTCACCGATTTACTACATGTCTGAGGTCATACTTGAACTAAGGATGAGTTTTTGGAATCTGGGTCTGGTACTCTATCTACCACTCCACTGATTTATCCCTTTCCTTATCTATGAAAGGGAATTAATCCTATTCCCCCTCCTTGTTGTGAGGATCATAAGAGATATATAAAGCAATTTATAAATTTTAAAGTATTATTATGAAATGCATTCTATTAACAACCATAATATTAATATATAATTATTTTTCCAAGCTCAAAGTGATGTTAAGACATGAGCCCAGGAAATTTCTTCTACCGAAACAAAAACTTCAGACTTTGTGTCTCAGCCTGGAGCATCTTCAGTTGTTTTGGCTGAGGACTGTGAAAGTTTCCTGCCAGAACAGTTGTCTCTATGCCAATGCTTCCAATATACTGTCAGAGGATAGCCACTGGAGGGTTCCAATGACATCACCAATAATGATAATACTTGGGATAAGGAAGCTCCACAAAGGACCTGGATTCCCTTAGGTAACCGCAAAAGCCCTGATGCTTTTACTTCACAAGTGTACAGATCCAAAAAATAGTTTGTATTATTTCTATGCCAAGGAAAACATGTCAGAACTGAGTTGATTAGGCTGGTCAGGCACCCCAGAACCAGAAACTAATCTCCCTCTAATTTGCCCTAACATGCTTGTCATTTAGTTCTGAAATCTCTTCCTATAACACTTCAACAAAAAGGAACCCACTATTTCCCAAGGTGATCTATTCCCCTTTTGGAAAATGCTAATAGTTGAGAAATTTTCCTTAAAATTAAGTCAAATATATTAATCCTGGAGTTTTTTTTTCATTTTTCTTTTGTTTTGGGGGTCAAATACATTTAATTCCCTTCCCCCACTCTGGCCCTTAAATTATTTGAAGACTGCCTTCCAAAATGAAAGGGGTCTTAAAGGTTATGGAGGGGAAACTGAGTGTGAGAAAGGTGAATGATTTTGTCCATGATCACACAGACATTCTCTGCCCAAGATATTCTCTTGTCTCTCCTCTTTCTCCAGCATTTTGAATCTATGTGAATTTTGGGGAACCCTGCTATGAGATGTGTGTGAAGAGACTTCTGGGGATGTGTCACCAAGTGGTTAGGGTAGGTATGCTCCTAGCCCTCACCTTTCTCCCCACTTATCCACCTCCAAAGGAAAGTGATGACTTTTTGACTCAGTGGTGGAAAAGAAAACTGATTTTGTAACCTCTCCTAACCTTTGTGTGGAACATTTGTTGGCAAGTAAGAACTCTGTGATACAGGATGTGAAGTTGGGGACTTGGCCAACAAGCAAAAGTGAGGATTCAAAGCTTTTCTCTCCATATTTGGTTTACCCTCAGGCTGGACACTCATGGCTCATTTTGTTCCTAGTACTGATAACTGCACTTGATAGGAAAAGGGTTACAAGTTTCAGAGAAAGTCCAGAGGAGACAGACACACTAATGGCCTTCGTTAGACTTGTATTAGCTTTCAGCCCTGCCACAAAGGGCCAAGAGAATAGTTGTTTCTTTTGGAAAGCTTGCATTCCTGGAAAATACAAAAAAAAATTAAAAATCCCTACATGTCTCTATTCACCAGAGACCAATTTTATAGGTAGTGACCTTGGACAGCAGTCTTTCAGTTCCAAACCATGAGCTCTCTTCAAAGAAGATAGAAAAGCAATTAGGGGCCCTGGCAACACCCAAGTTCATCAAACTTTTTTTTAATCTCTTGGCCAAAATTTCTAACTTGTATGGGGGATGGAAAGGGACCAAGAGAGGACAATTAAAGACACCAGACCACAGGAAGACAGACTCTTGATGGCAGGCATCGCCAATCAGCCAATCAACCAGCCAACTAGCAACCATTGAGGTCTAACTCTTTGACAGATGCCAGCAATGCTCAAAATTCCTGGAAGTGAAGTGACTTATCCAACCCACCTGGGTGGTGAGTGCTAGTGTTGAGATTGGAACCTCGGTCCTCAGAGTCCATAGTCATCTTTTCTTTGATGGCTTCCAATGGGGCAGAGATACTCTGAGAAGCGAGTTGTTGTGAAGGCAAAATAGGTCAATATTTGTAGGGGACTTTACAACCTTTAAAAAAAAATTGACATAAATGCTGACTAATAACTTTTGGGTGGAAAGGACCGCACATGTTTGCTACAATTCGAGTCATTGCTATGTAGTGAAGAGTGCGAGACTGAATCTGGTATCTCCTGCTTGGCCACTCTGACCTTGGAAGAGTTGTTCACCTGAAAATGAGAATGTCTCTAAAATTCCTTCTAAATATATGATCCGGGGCGGCTAGGTGGTGCAGTGGATAAAGCACCGGCCCTGGAGTCAGGAGTACCTGGGCTCAAATCCAGCCTCAGACGCTTAATAATTACCTAGCTGTGTGGCCTTAGGCAAGCCACTTAACCCCATTTGCCTTGCAAAAAACCCTAAAAACAAACAAACAAATAAACAAATAAATAAATAAATAGATAGATAGATAGATAAATAAATGATCCTACCCTACCTTGCTTTAACTCTCTGGACCTTTGTTTCCCAGTTTGTAATGTGGGGATAAGACTTATCCAAAGCACTGGATTGCAGTCAAAAGCTTAAATCTTGGCTCTGTCATTTACTGTCTGTGGAGAAGCCTCTTTTCTTCCTTTCTGAATTTTAATATTCTCTTCTGCAAAATGGGATTGACAATACCCACCATTGAAATTCTATTGGCCATGACTTCTCTAGGGGTCACTCAAGAGATAAGGACCCTAGATATAGCTTCCTCTTGGTTTGGGAGAAGCATATCCCAGGGTCCTCATTGACCTCTTTCTGGAGGAGTTGTTTTGGTTTGTTTTTTGCAAGGCTAAGGTGTTAAGTAGCTTGCCCAAGGCCACACAGCTAGGTAATTATGAAGCGTCTGAGGCCGGATTTGAACTCAAGTACTCCTGACTCCAGGGCTGGTGCTCTATCCACTGTGTCACCTAGCCTCCCCTTCCTAAAGGAATTTTGCTCTGACCTTGGGATTTATCTAGGACTGACCAGTCAAGCCTTTCCCACCTTTAGATTTGTGGGAGGAAGGAAGAAGACCATGAAAGCTAGCTGGAAGTCACTTCAGGAAGAGCAGCACACAAAGATCAAGGAAGTGGACAAAAGGTTTTAGTTTGCTAGAACCAGAGACTGAAACCTGAATAACAAAATCTCCCTTGGGCTGCAGATGGAAGGAAGAGGATGGTTCTTCAGGCTTCTCCCTCCTTCCCATCCTCTCCTATAAAAGGCTGAGGGCCTGATGCTTCCCTCTGTTTCATAAGCATTTACTTGGGCCTCTTAAGTTGGCAAAACAGAAAAAAGCTGTTAATCATTGGCACTTCCAAAACTTATGCAATATTGTTGGAATGCAGTAGAAAGGGCAGATTGGGGAGTACCTGGGAGAGGAGAGAGAGATTTAAAATGGTAATAAAAAATCATAGTGATTTCTAGCTGGGAATTTGAGTTAGGAAATAACTTTACGGAGATTCACTTTTACAAAGTCTCAGAGCATAGAGATACTTTTATGGAGATTTCCCTAAGCCAACAAGTCAGCAGCCAATGCTCAAACCCTAGTTGGCCTGGCCCTGAGGTGACCCCTGGTCACCTTCTTCATGGAATGATTATGACTGAATAAGATGATCCATATAAAGCATTGATGCCATCCCAGTGACCTTCTCTTCTAGAAAAGTATCTGATCTAAATCACTTGCATTGAGATCTCTTTGGGGAGATCTCTTTTGAGGGAACTGGGAGATTACATGGAACCAGGAAGAACTGAGTTCATCTCTAGCTTAGACATCTACTTAGATATCTACTAGCTTCGTGACTCTAGGAAAGTGACTTAAAACTTTGCCTGCCTCAGTATCCTCAAATATAAGGTTGTTGTATAAAATGAGGTAATATTGATAAAGGAGATGCCTACTAAGTGCTTTTCCCCTTATTTCCTCTATTGTTAACCTTCTAGTACAGTGTTTAAGGCAGTTTGTTCATGTATGAAATAGTTAAAGGGAACATCAATAAGGTTGTTCATAGGGTAGTCCGACTGGGGTTTGTCCACAGGAATGAGAAAGGAATGTAAAACATTTTACACTAGTGATATTTTATTTACACCCCTTGTTGCTGTTGCTGTTGGTGTTTGTCATGGTTTTGAAGAGGAAAAATGACAAAACAGGGAGATGCCTTGATTGTCCCTGAATTAGATTTAAGTGAGACAGCTGCAAAGGCATTGACCTCACCCTCTTATCCAGAGTCATTGAAGTCCAGTGCAAGACATCAAGATGATGGCCAAGGATGTAGGGGTTGATGACCATGGTATCTTCAAAGTCTGACCAAACTCTAAGTACTCCAGAGCTCCTCCTTCAGAGTCCTTCGTGACTACTGTAACAAAGTGTTCTCATCCACCCATTCCAAAGGGAAGTCTTCCAGTGCTTGGGATAGACACCCCCAACTCACCAATGGATATATGGTTGGAATGTGGCCAATGGGTGGGCTACAGTTTCTTGGTCCATCTAGGACACCCAGCTTGGGAGAGCCTTGGTTTAGACACCATGCTTAACCACACCATCCCAACCCATGGTGAGAAATTCTGCCACCACCCTTGAGTTCTGTGCTGTTGGTTTTGCTAGCATGTTAAAAATGTATAAATGACATTAAAAATCAATAAGTATTGTTACTCATAAAAACATGAGTACCATCATGAAGTGCCTTTAAAATCAATTTTGCTGCTCTTCAAGTTTTGGAATTTCTGTGAATTAACCCAAGAGAAATAGCATGCCCTTGTGTCTGGGATGCCCCAATGTACCAGGTATACACCTGCACCCACACTGATTCTCCTATCATACAGGTGAAATCTAGAGTCAGACCTGGGGTCAGGCCTCTGTAACCTTGGGCAAGTTAGTGAGAATTCCTGGGGCCCAGCTTTCTCTTTTGTAAAATGAGAGGGTTGAACTATACACAGGTAAAACAAAAGTTGCATTCTAAACTCTCTCCTTCCCCCTAAAGAGAGGGTGTTCATTATACATCTGTATTAATCATGTTGCAAAACAAAACAAAACGACACCCAAAAAACTCTAATGCAGAAAATAATATAAAGGAAATCTAGTACTAATAAAATAGTAGTTCTAAGAAAATGGTTCTCAGCAGATTCTAAAGTTCCTAGATGCCTGGTTAAGAACTCTTTAGCCTTTAGAAATCATTTATCTGACAAATCTCTAGAGAAGGAAAGAATTTCTGATTACGCAAGAGATAGAGAACATCATAAATTCCAAAATGGACAATTTTCATTACATTAATTAAAAAAAGTTTTGTACAAATAAAACCAATAAAACCAAGATTAGAAGGAAAACAGAAAGGTGGGAAATAATTTTCCTATCTAGTGTGTCTGATAAAGGACTCATCTCTAAAAAAGTGTAGTTTTCAGATTTATATATATATATATATATATATATATATATATATACATATATATATATATGATTTAAGAAATTTATAAGAAAAAAGTCATTCTTCAATTGCTAAATGATCAAAAGATGTGAACTGACAGTTTTAAAATGAAGAAATTAAAGTGATCTATAGTTGTGAAAATTGCTGTAACTCATTACTGATTAGAGAAACACAGGTTAAAATAACCACTTCACATCTATCATATTAATCAATATGACAAAAAGGGAAATGATCAATACTGGAGAGCATATGGGAAAACTGGGACACTAATGCATTGTTGGTGGAGTTATGAACTGATCAACCTTTCTGGAGAACATTTAGGAAATATACCCAATTGGCAACAAAACTGTGTATTCCCTTTGTTTTTTTTTTTTAATTTTATTTATTTAAGGCAATGGGGTTAAGTGACTTGCCCAAGGTCACACAGCTAAGCCATTACTAAGTATCTGAGACAAATTTGAACTCAGGTCCTCCTGACTCCAGGACCAGTATTCTATCCACTGTACCACCTAGCTGCTCCCTAAACATTCCCTTTGATCCAGCAATACCACTTCTAGACCTGTATCCTAAAGAGATCATAAGAAAGGGTAGAAACCTACATTTATAAATAAATTTATAGCATGTCTGTTTTTGTAGAGGCAAAGAACTGGAAATGAAGGGATGTCCCTCAATCAGGGAATAACTGAACAAACTGTGATATATGAATGTGATGGAATATTATTGTTCTATAAGAAATCAAGAGCAGGAAGACTTCAGAAAAGCCTTGAAAGATTTACATGAACTGATGCTGAGTGAAATGAGCAGAACCAAGAGAACATTGTACACAGTAACAGAAAAATGGTGAGATGACAGGCTTAGCTCCTCTTAGTTCACTTTTCTTTTTGTTTTTTTTAATTTTTATTTTTTGCAAAGCAATGGGGTTCAGTGGCTTGCCCAAGGCCACACTGCTAGGTAATTATTAAGTGTCTGAGGTCTGATTTGAACTCAGGTCCTCCTGACTCCAGAGCCAGTGCTCTATCCCCTGTGCCACCTAGCTGCCCCTTAGTTCACTTTTCTAAAGGATTTTTGTATGGAAAATTCCTTCCATATCCAGAGGAAAAAACTATGGAGCTTGACTGCAGAGCATTCACTGTTCACAACTTGTTTTATTTTTGTCATTCTTTCTTCTTTTTCCTTTAGTTCAAATTCCTCTTTGACAACATGACTAATATGACAATATGTTAAACACCATTGTACATGCACAACCTTTATCAGATTGCTTGCTGCCATGGGGAGGCAGGAGGGAAAGGAAGAGGATAGGGAAAAAACCATGGAATCCAAAAGTTTGCAAAAGAATAAATGTTGAAAACTATCTTTCTATGTAATTTAAAAAATAAATTAACATCAACAAAAGAACTCCTAGGGTGTCTAGGTGGCCTTGCAAAAGCTAAAAAAGAACTCCTTGCTCTTAACTTGATGAGAACCCTGCTCCATTTTATAAAAGAGGAAACTACATAGAGAGAGGAAAGCCACTAGGATATTTGAACACGGTTCCTTAATTCCAAACCCAGAATTTTTTCCAGGACCTCTGTTGTTAGTAAGAAAGCATTTAGAGGAATCAAGTAGGATCTGGAGTCAGGAAGACCTGAGTTCAAATTCAACCTCAGACACTGATTTTGTGATCCCAGACAAGCTACTAAGCCTCTGTTTGCCTTGGTTTCCCCACCTGCAAAATGAGGATAACAATAATAGCTACTTCACAGGGCTGATGTGAGGATCAGATGAGATGATATTTGTAAAGTACATTTGCAAACAGAATGTGGAGCTCCAAGCCTTGGAGGTAGGAAGAGCCAAACTATATAAATGTCCATTAGGAAGAGCCTAGCTCCCACCCTTTGGGGGTCCCATAGGTGTTGGCCCATCTGTGGTAGATCAGCCCCTTCTCCCCCTCCCCCAGCTCACTTCTCGAGTCTGGCCCTGTTTCCAACATGGCAGGCATGCTTCTGGGAGTCATCCCAGCGCGAGCAAGGCCCTGGGTGATGGATGACGGTGTCACGACTTGTTACATCCTGCTAGTTGATAACTCTGTATAATTAATTGGATGCCAGCTGCTGTGGCAGCAGGTTCGACACGTACAAAATAAAAGGTTGTCCGTGCATCGCAGAGCACATCTGTTTAATGGCATAATTCAAATTAATTTCTCTCCATCCAGGATATGAGCTTATGGCTGACTGCTCAGCGGCAGCAGCTCCCATCGATGAGCCTGGCCAACTTCATCTTGCTGATGAGTCTAGCTGCCCTGAAGTTTGGCCTGGCCCAGATTGGATGATTGTTGTCCACTTTAAGCCTGGCAATTGTTCAGAAACTTTTCTATGATAGATTAGATATGAAATGGGATCATAGAAGGAGGGGTTTAGTGCTGCAAGGGACCTGGAAGTCCATGGATTCTGACACCCTCCTGTTACAGATGCAGAAATGGTGGGGAAAGAGAAGGGGCAGGAGAGAGGGACAAGGGTTAGAATGGCTTGCTCAGATATATATACAGCTCAAAACCCACTTTAGGTACCTAGATCAGGCCCCCAACTCCTGCCCCAGGAGATCTATAATGCCCCAGCAGAAATAAATACCAATGGGTAAATAGCATTTTTTCCTCACCAGATGGCTTACAGTCCATCTAGGCAGCAGTGGATGTCCAAAAGTGCCTCTCCCCCAAAACTCCCTGCCTTGGCTGCTCCTCTCTTTTCCCTTCTCTGGCTAGGCTCTGACCTGGTCCCCACGCCCACTCCACCTTGCCCCTATGGTAGGGAGCCTAGAATTCCTGTTCTCCTTGGGCCTTCAAGCCCAGTTCCTGATTCACTAGGCAAGAATCCTCCAGGACACTCATCCTGTGGCGTAAATATGATTGTTCATGTCAGTTTGAACAAGGATGGAATCATCAACCATAACACTTGGCATGGTGTAGTAGACCACTTGACTTTAGCATCTTCTCCAAAACTTTGACCTCCAGGCCCCTGGGCAGATACCTGGCCTGCTGGACTCTGGTCCTTGGCATCTATCCCATTCCTTCAGACTTCTCAGCACCATCCCAGCCCACCCCTACTGCTCCTCTGATGCCAGGAAGAATAGGGAGCATCCCTTGGGGCCATATTTTAGGTAGACATTAATTCTCCCAGTGAGGCAGCAATAACAGCATTAGTACCTCTGCTGCCTAGGCAAAAGTGCCAACAAAAACAAGGAACACAAATACTGCCACTTCTCCAGCCTAGTCCCCACTCACCTCCTGGGGGGGGCAATGAATTGAAAGCATCGTGCAAACCTCAGAGATTCTAGAGATGTGAGTTATTATTAGTGTTTTGAAACATTTCTCTGATGGGATTCCGATTTGCTCAATTCTTTCTCCGCAACAGCCCCAACAGGGATGGGCATTGCCACCATAGATCTGGAGGCCAGGGGACCTCACTCTATGGAAATGCCACCCTCACTCATTCTCTATTATTCTACATAGGAACAATAATGGGGTCAGCAATAGTCACTAAGGAGTCAAAAGGAAAGATCTAATCCTTCCTGCCACTCTCACTTGCATCAACTTGGACAGATCCTTTTCTCTCTCTGGGCCTCAGTTTCCTCTTCTATAAAATAATGAGTTTGTATTCCACAATCTCCAGGACTCCTTTCAACACTAGGGCTCCAAGCCTCCACCTGAAGTCTCTAGCCCACTATACTCCCCTTCAGACATGCTCAGGAATCCAGAATATGGGCTTCCTTGCTGTTCCGTCTCCCTACTCCACTCATTTCCACTGATTGTCCTCCCTGATGGAAATGCTCTGTCCCTTAATCACTGCCTCCGGTCACCTTTCCTGTTGCCCCTGAAGTAAGGGACCTACCTAGAGTTTGTGGATAAGTGAATCTGTGAATGATGTCTCCCTTGTTAGACCAGGAGCTCCTTGAGACTCTATGGACTGTCCATTTACCTTTCTTTGTATCTTCAATGTTCCACACAATGCCTCTCAATGAAAAGGCTATTAATAAATATTGGGTATATGTCGTGTTCCAGGAGGACTAGCACCTCCAGTGTGAAGGCTGCTGAGTCCTTTTCAGGACTGCCCATCACCTTTGGTGTCCACCTGTCACCCAACTCTCACCTGTGGCTCTGAGAAACTGTCACATACACAGAGACTACATCCCAGTTAACCATCTTGGTGGATGGGCTAAACCAAATTGGGGGTAACTGAGAGGCCTTCAATCATCAGTGACTGGGGGTGGTCTACCCCAAGCATGTGAAGACTTCCACTGGTGGAATAAATAGATGAGAATTATTTGTTTCAATAGCCATGAAAGCAGCTAAAGTAAAAAGTGTGGAATGCTTAGAGCCTGGCCAGACAACCAAAACACCAAGACCATCCACTGTATGCCAAGCCATCTCATTATGCCATGATGTCCCTGATTCTCTTCAAAAAACAAAGGACAATCAGCATCGGTGGTAAATGTTGCTATTTATTGACTATTTCATTAAGGAAAAAATATGAGAGGGAACAGGAGGGGAAATAGATTTTTGTTAAAAAAATAAAAAAATAAAACCTTTTGTGCTAGTAGCTGTGGAGAAGATGAAGAAATATGAAATAGAGTTAATATTTCTTTCTGAAAAATAAGACTTAACCCAGAGGAAGCTTAATAGCAATAGAAGAGATGTCCTAAGGCAATAGATATACCCCAAAATCATAGGATCACAGCTTTAATGCTTGGAGGAACCTTATAAGTCTAGTGTCCCTTATAATCAAGATGTAGAAACTGAGCTCCGGGGAATATCACAGGATCCTAGATATAACAATATTAAACATTTATTTTTCAGTTAGTCAAACTGTGACCCAGTTGATCAAATGTCCTTGCCATCTTCTAGGTAAAAATAGACCTGATTTCAAATTTGGCCTCAGACACCTAGCTGTGTAACCTTGAGCAAGTCACTTGACCCTGATTACCTCACATCCAAGGTTATCTCCAGTGGTCCTGATCAAATCACTGGGCCCAGATGGCCCCAAAGGAGAAAATAAAACCAGTGACTTAGCATAGCATCCCCTCACTCAAACTCAATTCACATGTATATCATGGTATCACTTCCCTCATCTCATGATCTTCAAGACAAGCATCATCATCATCATCATCATCATCATCATCATCATCATCCTTACAAACCCAGGGGTAGGGAAGCTCTGTAAAACTCAGCTAATAATCCTTCACATCCTAATCTATTTGCTGCTCACAGCAGTATTGTGAGGTACACAGTCTACTTCACAGGTGAGGAAACTGAGGCTCTGAGCATGCCTTCTTGAATCTCCATTTCTTTATCCACAAAATGGAAGGTTGGGTTACTCCAGTGAGACCCTGGCAGTCTGCACACTTCAACGTTCCATGTAAAATTTAGTGGGCTTTGCTATTCTCAAACAATGACTTGGGCTAGTTTGGGATGCAGGTCTCTAGACTTGCGCAAGGCAAACTTTAAAAAATGAAAAGTCTTATTTGGGGGGATGATGGGGGCGGTGAGTCCAAGTCATTTGAGATTAGAAAGGCATTTGGAACTTGCAATTCTGACGGGGGTGGAGCAGATGAGAGGTTATTGATAAAGGGAGCACACAGACAACCCTGCAAGTAAATCAGGTTGGAGTTAGGGGGGTTCCTAATCACTCCCTGAAGACAGTCCCCAAAGAAGATTCCCAAGCAAGCATTTGAAGGATTTCTGGAGGAAAAACAATGCAGCCTTAATTAGCCAGTCTACTTTGAAGGAGTCATGGCCCTGGATGAGTCCTAAGCAATCTTTCTACAGTCTAACAGTCCTACCAACAAAGGACCCTGGGATGAGCCAGCCAGACTGTCTGCTTAAAGCACTACAAGTTAGAAATCTCCCTCCAAAGACTACTCTGCCACAATCAGGCTTCTTGAAGAATATCCAGAAAAGGGTCTGTATAGACTAGAGGACTGAGGCATTCACTTTGAAGGAAGAACTGCTTCCAGTGGCCTTCCTGGTCAATGTTCCCCTTACTGTCCACAACTTTGCCTGGAGACCTTCCTAAAACCTTCCTATTGTGGCATCTGTTGAAAGCTATACATGGGCAGCTACCAATGCCCTGTTGGGTACAGATTCCAGAAGTCTTGCATCAGCAGAAAGCCCTCTATTCTTGTTGCTGTGAAGAACACCTGGAAACTCCTGTGCCCTGGTTTTCCCCATTCCAGGTTTAATGAAAGGGAGTATCTTCACTATCTTCCTTAACCAGACTTGGGATGCCAAAATCAAGTTCAATACATCCCTTTTGGCTCCAGGAAGAGTCCCTGTCTCAAAGGCATAAATCTATATACTCATAACATTCTGTTATATATTCAATCTTTCTATTTACATTTTTGTTGTCATTGTATACATTATTTTTTGGCTCTGCTGACTTCACTGCATCAGTACATATAGTTCTTTCTATGTTTCTCTGTACTCATCATAAATATTTCTTAGTCCATTACATCCATATACTAAAATTTGTTTAGTCATTCTCCAACTAATGGGCATCTATTTTTTTCCAACTTTTGACTATCACAAAAAAGTGCTACTATAAATATTTTGGAGTCTTTTGTCTTATCAATGGTTTCTTTGGGGTATAGGCCCCAACAAAATGGAGAGTCTAGTTGAAAGAGTACGGCTATTTAGTCACTTTATTTACATACCTGAATTTTTTCCCCAAATGATTATACCATTTCACAGCTCTACTAACAAGGTTATTTATAGCAGCTTTTTTGTGGTGTCTATGAATTGGAAATCAAAGGGATATCCATCATTTGGGGAATGACTAAACACACTGTGGTATAGGATTTTTTTTTTTAGTTTTTGCAAGGCAATGGGGTTAAGTGACTTGCCAAAGACCACACAGCTAGGTAATTGTCAAGTGTTTGAGATTAGATTTGAACTCAGGTCCTCCTGACTCCAGGGCCAGTATTGTATCCACAGTGCCACCTAGCTGCCCCTGTGGTATAGGATTGTAAGGAAATATTATGTTGTAAGAAAATTTTGTGTCATAAGAAATGACAAGCAGGCCGATTTTGGAAAAACCTGAAAAAGAAATATATGAACTGATGCAAAGTGAAGTGAACAGAACCAGGAGAAAGTTATACACAATAATAGCAACCTTGTTTGATGAAGAATTGTGAATGACTTATTTTCAACAAATACAATGATCCAAGACAATCTCAAAGGACTAATGATGATGATGATGCATACTATGTGCCTTCAGAGAAAAAATTGATATTGTTTGAATACAGACTAAAGCTTACTATTTTTCACTTTTTTTTCTCTTTTGTTTGAGTAATCTGGTACAAAATGATGAAAATGAAAATGTTTTACATGATTGTGTAGGAATAGCCTAGATCTGATTACTTTATTGTCTCAGAGAAGGGGAAAGGGAAGGAGGACATGAGGGGATAGAATCTGAAACTCCAAACTTTAAAAAATTGTTAAAAATTGTTTTAACATGTAATTGGGGGGGTAGAATATATAAAAGTAAATGAAATGAAAAAAAAGTAATCATGTACCTTTCCTCTCACACCCTCTCCAACTCTGATTGCAACCATGTTTTGGTCATTTTCGAGAATTTGAAGGCTGTAAGGTGAAATCTTGAGGGCTTTTGATTTATGTTTCTCTTATTATGATCTTGGAGCATTTTTTTCATGTGGTTGTGAATATTTTGCAGTTCTTTCCATATTTGTTCTTTTGACTCTTCCCCTACTGGGGACTCACAACTTGTTTATATCATTTTCCAGTGTTTCAAGTTAATTCAAGTTACCAAGATATTTCCAAGATAAATCATTTAACAAAGACATTTTCTAAAATATGTTATTTCACTGAGATAGCTCCAAGAGAAATTATTTTATCAAAAAAAATCCTTCAGAAAAAAATATTCATTTTGCCAAGTTTTTAAAAACAATCATTTAAGTAATATTTTTCAAGACAAATCAACTCATTAAGCTGATTGCCAAGATAATTCAATTCACCAAGATGCTTTCCAAGAAAAGTCATTTCACGAGGATATTTGCCAAATTCATTCAATTCACCAAGATATTTCCAAGGTAAATCATATTATCCAGTTGTCTTTCAAGACAAGTCATTTGACCAAGATATTTTCCAAGTTAATTCAACTCACCAAGATGTTTCCAAGAGAAATCGTTTTAGCGAAAGTTTTCCAAAACAAGTTATTTCACTATTTTTTTCAAGTAGTCATTTTTTCAAATCGATTTCTGTTCAATTCACTAAAATATTTTCAAGATGAATCATCTCTCTCAAAATGTCTTCTGAGAAGTCATTTCACCAAGATGTTTCTCAACTATCACCAATGTTTTTTCCTAAAACAATTCAATTTGTCAAAAAACCTTACTAAGACAATTTGCTTTACTAAAAGATTTTTACAAAAGACAAGCTATCCATGAATTTGATATTCAAGTTAATTCAATTCATCAGGATCTTTACATTATAAATTATTCTACTATGTCTTTTTAAAAGAGAAGTCCTTTCATCAAAGTATTTTGCTGAGATGAATCAATTCACCAATACCTAATTTCCAAAATAAGTCATTTGTTATGATGCATTCTAGGATAAACAATTTCACAAGAATACTCTCTGAGATTAGCTTTTATCCCAGGCTATCCCCAAAGAAAAGATCACTCTCATGGTTTATATAGATTGTAGGAATTACTGGCATTCCTCTATCTCTTTATTTCCTATTTGCTTACCTTTGTGCATATCATAGCTTCCCTAATTTCCTGAAGGCAAAGATGTTTCTCTTTTTTCTTTGTATCCTGAGTCCCTAAGTATAGGGTCATGCTCATAATATGTATTTAATAAATTCTTTTGAGTTCATTTGGAGTGAATTGAGAAAATGTATAATCGTGGAATCTCCAAATCAAAAGGAATCTCCTTTAATTCACCCTGAAAGGGTTTCCTACTGCAGTTTGCACTGGCAAGAGGCCAGAACATTTCTTCTTAAGACCTCCAGTCACCTCCAGTCTTCTGGATGACTCCACTAAGGGGGTTAGACTGATTTCTCTTTGTTTGAAAAGTTAGGCCATAGAAATAGATCCTGCCAAGACACAAAACCTTGTAGAATATAACCAGGAATATTCCATAGGATCATTTTAAAAGTGTGACCTAAGGGAGTTCAGAAAGTCTTATCACTAGTTTGGCCATAAATAGGATGAGAAATTTTAGGACTTCACTGTAACTCTTTTTTTTTTTTTTTTGGTTCAGTGGGGTTAAGTAACTTGCCCAAGGTCACACAGCTAGGTCATTATTAATTCTGAGGCTGGATTTGAACTCAGGTCCTCCTGACTCCAGGGCCAGTGTTCTATCCACTGCATCACCTAGCTGCCCCAGGTTTCAGCTAGACTTAAAAGACCTTCATTGCAATCATAGAACAGAAGTCCCCCTCATTGCCAGTAGGGGAAGTATCACACTGAGAAGGTCATGGATCTTGGACGTGCTTGAGGAAGGAAGTGCTTGAGGATGGCCATGGCCTCTGCACACTTACCCAAGAGCCCTGACCCTCTTTCCTTTATTAAAAATGAATTGTATTGGTGCCTTTTACTTTTACATCACTGTCACTCCTAGATATTTCCCACATATATCTCCATTTACCAAATGTTCTTTACCTTTTAACAAAGAAAAATGAAGGAAAACCAATGGACACAGTGATAGTGCCTGATGGTGTTTGCACCATTCCTCACCCATATCTTCCCACCTATTCACTTCAAGCAGGGAGGTTCTTCATATTTTTTCATGAAGTTGAGTCTCATTTTGCCTCATTTCTTTAAGACAACATGAGCTTTTTCACTTGAAGAGACACAACCCTCTATATGTAGTGTTTTACTGAGTTTCATCTATGGACTCATTATCCTTTGCCAACCAGCTGCTGGAGTAGGCTATGGTGATGGCCGCCAAGCAAACACACACACACACACACACACACACTCAGCTGGGCAACCTCCTGAGAGCTGCTGGGACCAAATCCTCAACTAAAAATAGTTGTTTTTCCAGTATGCTGCTATGAATGTGTGGTCTGAGCATTCTGAAAAGTGTAAGAGGCACGCCCCAGGCTCCCCTTGGCACAGCCAAGGCACATGTGTACAGCTCCATCATCAACTCGCGTGTCCTGGCCACCCATGTGGCAGGGAACCATTTATTCTTGGCTGGCAAAAGACTTGTTGAAGCTATCACTTAGAATGAGTCCATTTGACAGGGGGAAAAGAAACAGGATTTCCCTCCAATCTTCCTGAAAGCTCTTTTCTATTTCCTAGTATAAATGGGGAGATGTGAGAGACATGGGGAGAGAACAGAGGAGGCTAATGACTGGATCCTCACTTGGGTTCTTCTAAAAGCCTCACTGGATCTGAAATCAGAGGTCCTTAGATCAAATCTACTCTTGCTGCTTCTTGTGTACAAGACCTTGGGTAAGTCCCCCTCCATCTCTCAGTCTCAGGTTTTCCTGCTTCAAAATAAGAAAGTCCCTTATACTCTAGTCTAGACCTTATGACCTCTGACCAGGACAAGAATCAGAGAAGTAGATCTAAATCCAGCCAGAGTAACCTTGTGAGGGCAGAGTACCCACCCATAATGGAGCACTGGCACTGGAGTCTAAGCTTCCTTGACTTTGACTACAAT
The DNA here is from genome assembly GCF_037893015.1 of Macrotis lagotis. Taxonomy (NCBI): domain Eukaryota; kingdom Metazoa; phylum Chordata; class Mammalia; order Peramelemorphia; family Peramelidae; genus Macrotis; species Macrotis lagotis. Next base: position 265,871,322 of record NC_133662.1, on the reverse strand, counting down.
GACACTTGAGTATGCCCTCAGGACTGAGGGAAATCAAGGATGCCCTCACTACCATCAGCAGAGCCTGGCTAACCACCATTCTAGACCTCTGCTCCTGCTCCATGAATCCCCAAGTTCATCTAATATCTATGAAGACAATGTGGCAAATGGATCTTGCATGAGGACCAGATCACTTATTATCACCTCATTAATATTTTTTTCTGAACCATATGGGAAAGATTCATTGAAAACCATACTCATCACATAACTATTATGGTGCATTTCAGGCTCAGATCAAGAAATAATTGATCAAATGTCTCATTGTGGAGTCATCATTTGGACCAGAATGGTCTGTAAATTGTTTTATGATACAGTTGACTTCCAATCATCTTTCAGGAATTTCCAGAAAACAAAACAAAACAAATTTTGAATTAAAAATAATTTCCTCATGGAAAAGGAAAGAAGCATTAGCAGGGGCAATAACAATTTTTTACACTAGCTATGTTCTGATACTTCTCCCCAATTTCCTATCAAATAACCTCTCCCTTTAAAATGAGAAAAAAAGATTAAGTGAAAAGACTTTTTTTCTGCCATCATATGCAACATTCTACACTCATAGTCTCCCTCTCTGGCTTACCATTCTCTCTTCAGAAAAGAAGGAAAAGGGGTTTTCTCCAGGAATGAGATCAAATTATGGTGGTTCTTGGTTCCTGAATGAGTAAGCGAGTTTCCCCAAGGATCTGTGACCTTCTATTAAACTCCATGGCACATAGTTGCCTCCTCCTTCATCTCAAAGATGGGAAACTGAGACCTAGAGAGATTAAGTGACTTGTTTGATATCTCACAGAAGTGGCAGAGGTGAGTGCAAAATTTTAATTTAATCCTTCAGTCAAGTAAGATGGCCCTTCTATAAGCTATCTGACAGATGGCTATCCTATATAACTTGTCCACAAACCTTCCCGTCATAGTTAAATTTCATTCTGTCAATGGAATGAAAACTCCATGAGGTCAGGGATTCTTTTTTGCCTTGTGATTCCACTGCTGAGCACATAGTAAATCATCCATGACTGATTCACATAGGCATACTGAATTGAACTGATGTGGAGTTCATTACCTCTGAAGGACATTTATCCAGTTCTTGGGCAGCTTTCATTGTTAGAATGATTTTTCTTTCACTTGAGCTTAAATTTGCTTTCTTATACTGTGATATGGGGTATAAAATCATAGATTAGGAGCCAAAACACCTGCATTTTGCACTTGAAAAAGCAGAAAAGGTAGTGAAAATTACACAACTAGGAAATGTCAGAATCAGGATTTGAACCCAGTTCTTCCTAATACCAGAACCAGTCGGCTAACCCTTCTCTACATGTTCTTTGTCATCAGATGTACCATAGATACATCCATGTCACATTGTAGACATCTTGACTTTGCAGTCGAACCTTCTCTTATTTTTTCGCATTCTAAATTTAACAAAATTTATGGCTAAGCAAATGTTAAAATAAACAATTTAAAAATGACTACACAGTATACAAAAAAAATCCATAAAGGGCACATTGTTTGCAGCCTGTTTGATTAAATTTCACTGGGAACCAGAGCACAGGACAAGCCCCCATTTGCTGTTTGATTTTGTGTCCCCTTTCTGGTGGCTTTTTCCTCTAGAGATGCTTTCCCTGTGGCTTCCATTGCTATGGTCATTGTTGTTACCTCACAGAACTTGCTGGGAGCCCCTAAGCAGAAGGTTGGGGATTTTCAAAGCTTTGGATGGATTCCCTTCCTAGAGACAATCAGGCAACTGGGCTCCTTAGCTCCCTCTAGACGCAGGGGAAAGGAGTGGCTGGGGAGGCAGAAACCTAGGTTTGAATCCTGCCTCTGACTTTGGGATCTTGGGCACATCACTGAACCTTTGTAAAAGCCAGTTTACTCAGTCAAAAAAATAAAAAGATGGAGCCAGATGACCACTGTGGACACTTCAGTTCCAGCCCTATTCATTTTTCAACACTTCCCCTTTCTAGGGGCAGCTAGGTGGCATAGTGGATAGAACACTGGACCTGAAGTCAGGAGGACCTGAGTTCAAAACCAGTCTCAGACACTTAATAATTATCTAGCTCTATGACCTTGGACAAGTCACTTAACCCCATTGCCTTGACAAAAAAAAATTTCCCTTTCTAGACATTTTGCTCATCTGTGAAATGGGAGGAAGGGAATGGATTATATAGCCGCTGATGTCCCTTCTAGACCTAGAACTATGAGATTCAGTCTTTCTCCCTTCTCTGAGACTTTGTTTCCTTATTTATTACATATGAGAGTTAGACTAGATCTAAAGTCCTCTCCATCTCTCAACTTGGGATGCTCTAAGTCCCTGGCTTTTGGGACCATAGGGATGAGAAGCTTGATCAGGAATTATCCTTATTTCCTCTCTGTTTCCCTATCCTGGGACTGGATCTGGGAGCCAAAAAGGTAGAGTCCAGAGAGGGAAAGCCAGGAATGTCTCCCAGAAGGGAGACAGGGAGGAGAAGTCAAAGTCAGCACCTGCTGCCCTTTATCAAGATCTGAGAGACAGAGGGGGAAAATAACCCCCAGAAATCTAGTGGGAGCCTAATAAATCAGGAGGGAGGGGGGACCATCAGGTTGTGAGGGAGCAGGCAGAACCAGGGGTAAGGGCTGACTCTCAAAGCCTGGTTTTGAATTAAACAGAACCAACAAAAATAACAGAAAAAGGAAAATTCTTTAGCCAGACTCCCTTGTAGGTCTGTCCGAGGACCTGCTATTTTCCCATCTTCTTCCCAATCCCCCTTCTCTTCCCTGCTCCCTTCTTTCTCTCCCTTACTTTCTGCTGCATTTCTCATTGGCAACCCTTTCATTTGCATTCCTCCCCCATAGCCTTCTTCCTCTCCCCACTCCCTTTCTTTTCCTTTTTCCTTTACCTTTTTTCTCCTCCTCCCCTCCCCTCTCTTTCCTTTCCCTTTCTTTGCTTGTTGCAGAGTAACAGCTAGCTTGCAAACAGTTCTTTGTTGGTTTTATTCTGCATCACCCTGTAGATTTGTCTTTGCCATTTCCTGCTCCGAAGCATTTCCTTTTTCCCAACACCCTAATATTTCATCGCATTAATATAGTCCCATCCAGGTAGACATAGCTCTTGTCTCCAGTGGAGTTTCTTTGTTATTATAAACAGTGTAATTGCATGTTGTTTATATAGATGGGTTTTTAGATCTTTGCCCCATTTCTGATTCTAGAGGAGGATATGGAATCTGCTTTGGAGAATGATTTCTTTTCTATATTATATATATTATAATAATAGACAATATGATCTTAACTCGTTACTCTCTGAGTTTCAGTTTCCCCATCTGTAAAATGAGAGAGCTGGATTTGGTCCTGATGTCCTCGCCAGCTCTAGTCCGAGGATTCCCCAAGTGTTGGGACAGCAGACAAGCCTTGTCCAGAACTGTCCTGCTTTTCTCTCTGTCTCTCCCCTGTGGTGGCACTGGGAGCCATAAAGTAGAAAGAGAGGGAAATCCGCAATGTTTAACGTACAGAGTGATGAGGATGAGCTGGGCCCCAACCAACCTTGACTCTCAGTGGTTTATGACCCTGAGCAAGTTACTTACTGTTTCTGAACTTCCGTTTCCTCAGCAGTGGAATGGAAAGACGAGCAACATTTACTTCACAGAATTGTTTTAAGCATCAAATGAGACCTGAAGGCATGCTGCTGCTCCCCAATATGGTTTGCACCCTCTCCCCAGTTCCCAACAGAAATGTATTAGAATGCTTGCTTCCTCACAGCCTTGATAATTTTGGATATGACCTTTGGGGACCATTTTTTGCTATTCTAATAGATAAAAGGAGCCAGGTTAAGTGGATCTAAATTCACATTTCTCTGATTAAGAGAAGGCTTATTCCCATCATTCCACGTGACTGTGGCAAATCTAGAATTCTTCCCTTATTAATCATCTATTGGTGTGCCTTGTTCCACGGAAGCATATTTCTTCTCACATGTGAATATTGACATAGAAGTACAAGACCTAGAGCACAAAGCCAGCTGAGGAGGCATCTATTTCCTACCCCCCCATCAGGTCTTAAGTCAGGCATAAAGTCACTTTTATAAGTATAAGATACAGGGATGGCACAGTTGGACAGCAGCTCGTCTGAGAACAATCTGATGTTTTTAGTGGACCACAAGCTCAGCAGGGGGACATGATTTTCAAATCGAAGCTTATCTGATCTTTCACTTAAGAGAACCATGACATTCTGGAAAGAGACAATGATATCTCTGTGCTTGACCCTGGTTAGCGCAGTATCGTGTTCAGTTCTAGATGTCAACACTTGGGATCAATCATGGAATACTGAAGAGTGTCGGAGAAGGATGAGCAGGACGGTGAAGGGCCATGGATGGGGAGTTCCATTAAAGATATGGCGGATGTTTAGGCTCAAGAAAAAAGGCTAGAGGAGGACTTGGGCTGCTATCTTCAAGCATTTGCTGGGCTGTCATGTAGAGAGGGCATAGATTAGAGGAAGCTAGGATGCGGGTGAGATGAGGGACCACAGAGCACAGAGGAATGAACTAAGAGTCAGGAAGTCTTAACTTCAAATCTGGTCTCAGAGGCTGTCTGATCTTGGACAAAGTCAATTAACTTCTGTCTGCCTCAATTGCCTAATCTGTAAAATGAGGTTAACTTTTGCATCTATATTTGATAATAAATGAGATAATAGTTTTAAAATTCTTTGTAAACCTTGAAGCATGATAGAAATGTTATTGTTATATTATTATTGCTACTATTATTTTTATTATTAATTCCTTTTGGTCCCTGAGAAAGAATTGTTGACGAATGGTTTAGAAGTTCCAAAGAGACAAATTAAGGCTTTATGTCCACTGAGATTTTCCAACAATGAAAATGATCCTAAAATGTAATGGACTGGACCATTTCTGGAGAGAATAAGACTTCCTTCAAGGGTCTTCACAGAAAATCACTTATTGCGTATGCTGAAATAAGAAATTTGGGTCTGTCTCCCAAATTTTAACTCTGAAATTCTGTGAACGAATGAATGAAGAAATATTGACTTATTACAGACCAAGCCCTGTGAGTCCCATGACTGCAGACAAGAAGACAGTCTCTGCCCTCATGCAGCTTACATTCTAATAGGAGAAAACAATGTAGAAAGGGAAATGAAAAGGGGAAGTGAGAAGATATGATTTGAACATGACTAGGAAAGGATGGACAGGGAGGTGAATGCTCACCTGTCAGAGCCCAGAGGATCCCAAGGTCAGAGTCCAGGTGATAGTGGGAGGGGCTTGAGGAGGACATGATAAGTTAAACCAAATTCTTTGAATCACCTGCCTGGCCTAGAGAATAACTTGCCAAAGGTGAATTTTTTTTTTTTTGCTTTTCTTTTTAGTGTTTTTTTGCAAGGCAAATGGGGCTAAGTGGCTTACCCAAGGCCACACAGCTAGGTAATTATTAAGTGCCTGAGGCTGGATTTGAACTCAGGTCCTCCTGACTCCAGGGCTGGTGCTCTATCCACTGTGCCACCTAGCTGCCCTCCAAAGGTGAATTTCCAAAGATCTCTACACCCCTTCCTTCCCTTTCTAGACAGAGAAGTTTGGACCAGCCTTGGGAGCCAAGGATAGAATCTTCTGGTCATTTAAGGACACACTTAGTGTCCCAGATTCTGGTCCTCTGGTCACAGTTTCATAAAGTTCAAGGCATTCACAGACGTCATTTGGACTCCCACGCTTTCTCCAACTTGGATATGTCTTTCCCATTTTTAGTACGGTCAGACCAGGATCTCTCTCTGAGAATGAGAAAAAAATGCATCATGGTACTTTGCCTAGGGTGTCTATTTGTGGCAACTACTTGCATCTGTCATATCTAATGGTGGCTGCAGTCTGGGAGGGCAAGCAGACCAAGGTCAGCAGGTAGTGTCCAGGGTTTCCAGAAGCTTCTGGATCATCATCACACTCAATCGGTTAGTGAGTCAGCCACTTCTTTGGGGTTTCCTCTGAGGCACTTCAGTCTCAATGGAGGCCATCTCTGTGGCCTTCCCACTCTGAGCTGTACCTGCCCAAGAATTATCTCCACAATATTGCCCAAGGGATGACCCGGTTTTTGACTAGACCCCTCCAGGGAGAGGGAACTCAGTCTCTGGAGGTGGCCTCATCCATTTGGACTCAACCTTCCTCTCTTCATTGTTCTTTTCCTTTCTCTGGAACCCAACAGGAAAGCGATGCTTCAACAATAGTCAAAGCCTAAGAATTTATACCCATACACATACTTCCTATCAAGCGGTGAAAATGAAATATTAAGAGAACTGGTGGACAACATCTTTTAGTGCATTCCTTTATTGAATAACCATTTAAGTGCAGGAGAACGAGCTAGACATAGAGAGAAATGTCAAAGTTAGAGACTTAGAATGTTTACATGTTAACTATCAAAATTCAGAATAGTACAGAGACCAGAGGTTTCCACTTATAGTAACTACCATTCCTAGAATTGCTTTAAAGTTCACAAAGTGCTTTATTAATATTTCAGTTGATCTTCCCCACAACCCTGGGAGGTAGGCACTATTATTTATCCATTTTACAGATGAGGAAACTGAGGCAAGAAAATGTTAAGCGACTTGTTCAAAGTCTCATAGATAACATGTATCAGAGACAGGGTTTAAACATGAGTCCTATGCCTCCATAATGCTCTTTCCACTGTACCATCCAGGCTCCTGGCCAGGTTCAAATCTTTTCTCTGACACACCCACAGGTCTAAGACCATTTTTTGCTCTCAGATTCCTAGTTATTTCACAGGGTTGTTGATGGACTCAACGGAGACACTGTATGTAGAGGGTTTTGTAAACCTTAAAGTGCTATGAAAATGCTGGGATTGTCATTATTATTATTATCGTTGCATGTCACCTTAATGCTCATTCATTATTATTCTTTCTATCCTTCCAGACTCAGTTGTAGTCTCAAACTTCTCTAGAAAGGCGCCATATTGGCCTCTTGAGAAGCAGCCCAGAGCATAGGGCTGAACGCAGGATGTCAAATCAGGAACATCTGGGTTTGAATCCAGTCTGTGACACATACTAGCCAAAAAATTAATAGTGTTTTGTTTCTTCATTATATAATTTGTGGATAATTCTTACATCACCAGAGATCTCTTGTAACAAAGTAAAGATTAAATAAAATTTATACTACAGTGCCCTCATCTAAAATTGAGATAATAAAGTTGTAGCCTCTTGTCTGGTTCATTCTAACAGGTTCCTAATTGACCACCCTGTCTCAAATTTCTTTCCCTTTTAATTTATCCTCCATAATTATCAAATGATTTTCCTGCAGCATAGTTCAGACCATACCATTTGTCTGCTCATTAAAATTCTATGGCTCCCTATTACCGCCAGGATCATGGAGTTGCTCCTGTGCTTGACATTCAATGTGTTTTGCAATTTTGGTTTCAACCAACCTTTCCAAATTCATAATGAAGGTGTTACAAGCCTTTACTTGCTCTGTGGCATGGGAAAGGAAGGGAAGGGAAGGGAAGGGAAGGGAAGGGAAGGGAAGGGAAGGGAAGGGAAGGGAAGGGAAGGGAAGGGAAGGGAAGGGAAGGGAAGGGAAGGGAAGGGAAGGGAAGGGAAGGGAAGGGAAGGACAAGGAAGGAAAGAGAAGTGGAGGGGAGGGAAGGAGAGAGGAGGAGAGAGAAAGGGAGGAGAAGGAGGGGAAAGGAAACAAATGCACAGTTGGATGGTATGATGTGGAATGAGGAATAGAGACTGTGAGGGAGCAGTTAGGCAGGTCGGGGGAGAACCAGTAGAGAACCAAGTCATAAAATAGAGAGGATGACAATGGTTAAAGATCTAATCAGGGCTCTTATTGTTCCATTTTGCAGATGAACAAACTAAGACTCAGAGCGAAGTGACTTGACCATGATCACATAGCTGCAAGTTTATCAGAGGCAGGAATTGTCTCCAAGTTTTTTTTTGGGGGGGGTGCAAGGCAATGGGGTTCAGTAGCTTGCCCAAGGTCACACAGCTAGGTAATTTTTAAGTGTCTGAGGCCAGATTTGAACTCAGGTCCTCCTGACTCCAGGGCCGGTGCTCTATCCACTGCACCATCTAGCCACCCCGTGTCCAAGTTTTAATGTCTGAGAAGTCAGCCTTCTTTTTCTACAGCACCAAAGTTCTTTCTTTTGATGAGAAGACTTGGGAAAGAAAAATCCCATCATTCTTGCTACAAGCCTAATAGTTTAAAAACTCCCCAACTTCTTCCTAAAGAAACATGAGCTTTATGATGGTATATTTTATAGCCTTCTCCCAGTGGACTCTCCTGAGAGCCTTTTACAGACCTACAGAGATTCCTCACATTTTTCCCATTGGCCTCCAGGGAGGAAATTGCCCTTTCTAGCCACAGGGTGCAGAGGTGGATGGCGCCCAAGGCTTCGGCAACCATTCATATGAAGGGAAGTCAGGTCACTTGAGTCCAGTTTGAGGTGTTTCCTTTTCCCTGGGGCCAGCTGGGGTAGGAATGGAGGTAGTCCAGAACCTGGACTTTGCCTACCAGCTGGGTGAGTAATCATGCTAACGTCAGCTGGCCGTGTCCCTCTGTTCTTGACCTTGGAGAGAATAAACAGCAACTCAAAGAAACCAGCTTTTTAAACAAAGCAAACCGCTTCTAGGTTCAACACCAAGTATTGTCATTATGGAGTAAACAACTTTTTATCCTTTACTTAAAACAAATGAGGTACCACCTTGGCATCCATCTTAACCTCCTAGAGAAAAACCACCCATTTGGCATGCCCTCAAACCTAGAAGATTCTGTAGAAATACAGCCCTGGTTCCATACAGTCTCTCCCACCCTGGAGATGGACACGGATGAGCAGAGGGGAGAACACCTTGCTCCTCCAGTCAAGAGAACTGGTTCAGAAACTGGATATTTAGGATAAGTCAATGGGGGGTACCAAAGGACCTGGTTCTGATTAGCCTCTGGGCCTCAGTTTCCTTGTCTGAAAAAATTCAGTGTTGGACTACATGGTGTCTGAGTTGGCTGCCAGTTCTTGATCTGAGGTCCTGTGACCAGTGGGGCTTTCAGGCAGTCCCTTCCCCAGATTCCTCATCTACAAAATAAGACTGTTGGGAATCAAAGTTGCCAAGTTTGTGATTTTATTGTGGGGCTATGAGCAAGTCACATGACTTGACTGAGTCTCCTATAAAATGAAGGGGTAAGTCTAGAAGAGTCTCAGAGGTCCAACTCTAAATATCGATCCTGTGCACAGCCTTCAATTGCATTGCCTCAGTCTGGGGCAGTATTCATGGGGCAGCTAGGTGGTTCAGTGGATAGAGCACCAGCCCTGGAATCAGGAGGACCTGAGTTCAAATCCCACCTCAGACACTTAATAATAACTTGGCTGTGTGGCTTAACCCCATTGCCTTACAAAACAAAACAAAAGAAAAACAACTACAAAGAAAGAAGAGTGAGAGACAAACATAGAGACAAAGAGAGATAGAGAGACGTGGAGACAGAAACTGCGGAAACAGAGTGGGGGGAGATGGAGGCAGAGAGGGAAGAGAGACTTACACAAAAAAGAGAGAGAAACAGAGACAAAGAGGGACAGGGAAAAGGAGATAAAAATAGAGACAGAGATAGAGAGATGAAGAGTGAGAAACAGTGAGATAGAAACAGAAATAGGCAGAAAGAGATGGAGATGGACATACAGAGAGAGAGAGAGACAGAGAGACAAAGGGAAAACAGAAAGATGAAGGGAAGAGAGAGAGATACAAAAGAAACAAAGAGATAGAAAGACAAACCGAGACAGAAGGGGAGAAGAACATGAAGAAGAGAAGAAAAAGAAGCATAGTTTTTCTAAAGTAACCAAACACATCAAGGCACCAATATGTGCCCTGTCCCAGGCTGCCCATACCCGGCTGACCAGTCAAACCTTTCTTGAATGCCTACTGTATGCTAGGCTCTAGGCTAATCGTTAAAGACATAAAGGCCAAAACAAGCAATTCCTTCCAGGAACTCAGTCTAATGGGGAAGACACCATGGCAGTAACAAGGCACATACAAGATTATAGAGTAGACAGAACAGAATCTGAGGGGGAAGCTCCATACACCTTCAGAAAGAAGTCGGGGTTTGATTGAGCCTTGAAAGAAGTTGGGGAAACTGAGAAGTGAGGAAAGAGCCTTCCAGGAATGTGGGACATCTGAGAAGACAGCTGATGAAGTGCCCTTCTTGAAGAATCTTAAGCAAATTCCAGTCCCCCCACCTCCTCCTCTCGTCTTCCTCCCCTCTCTCCTCCTTCCTTCCTCCTCTTTCCTCTCCCCTCCCCCTCCCCTCTCCCTCTTCTCATCCCCATCATCCTCATCCCCATCTCTCCATTGATCTTACAACCCTATTGAAATGGCGGGTGGAGGGATGCCCATGCCTACACCTGTGCAGGTAGGGCTGAAAGCTTCAGATCCCCAAGCAGCCATTCCTGACGAGAGGGAGGACAGGGTGGCAGAGAGAATTCAACAACCACAACTATGGCAACAATAAAGTAACGACTGTTAACCTTTCTATAGTGGCTGCTTTGAGAGACGCACTGTGCTGAGCTCCTTAGGAAATGAGGGAGATAGCCACTCGAGATTCTGGTGGAGGACTTTGGACAAGCAATTTGTCAGGGACCTCTGTCAAAGGAAGGGGATGAAGGGGAGGTGCTGGGGAGGGACAGACTGGATGGAGGGGTGGACCTGAAGTCCAGAAAACCTGGGTTTGGGTCTTGCCACTGGGCAGAAAAAGGGTTGAACTTATTGAGTCTCTGTTGACCACTCTGCTACTCATTTGATAAGAGGGAAGGAATGAATTCTGAGGCTCCTTCTCACTCTTTATTTCCTTTTTCCATAGGGCCTCTGTTCTGCTGTGCCTCTTGCATCACTGATCTGGAAATCTTTAAAGAGAGATTAAGCCTAGGGGAGCATATTCCTGCAGGCTTCAAACATGCAACTATAGGAAGCCCCCTCCCCTGTCACACACACACACACACACACACACACACACACACACTCACACAGACACAGACACATACTCACACAGACACAGACACACTCACACAGACACACACACTCACACAGACACACACACATACTCACACAGACACAGACACACTCACACAGACACACAGACACACAGACACACACACACACACACAGACACACACACACACACACACACACACACACACACACACACACACACACATTCTCCATGGCTAGGGTCCCAGCACTGCTGGGTGGGAGAGGAAGGTGAAGTCAGCCAAACTCAACCACTCAGGAGGGGGGGAAGAGTGAGTGGGAGCGAGTTTTTGGCAGCCCTCCTGCTCCCTGGGCTGGTGGGAAGGAATCAGGATTTGATTAAATATAGACTGGAGTGGGCCTGCAGAAGAGCTGAACACAGGTGTTTCCCCAGTGACAGATTGGATTTCTTCACAAAAGCCTGGGTTTGTCTAACCTCTGCCATGGGCCATATAAACCCCCCCTTTGGGAGGGAGCCCAGCAGAGGCACCCCGAGATCAGGACCAAATGGCAATTTGTTGTTCCTTTGTTTAAAATAAGAAAGGTGAATGAATGTATGAGTCATCCTCTATTGGGTATTTAGAGATGAGGACTGAGGGAGAAGGAGGATGATTGGAAAGCAGAGTCAATGGTCCTTGATTTATCTCAGAGGTTATATTTATCATGGTCTACCGTGGTCTTACCCATTCACAATAATAGATGGTAACAAAGCATAGTATGGTGGGAAGAGGGTCAGATCTAGGTCACAGGAGAACCTGGGTTCAAATCCTGCCTTTTCTACATTGTATCTGTGGGATATTGGACTAATCACACATCTAATCTGGTCCTGTTTGTTAATCTACAGAAGGAAGGATTTGATTAGACTCAGAAACCGTGATTCTGGAATCTAAGTCACTTGCCCTCTCTATGCCTCATTCTCCCCAGCTGTAAAAACTGAGAAGATTGTACTTGAGGACTTCTTGCTTCCTTCCCTTCAGGATCTTCCAACATCTGAAGCTTCCAATAGCTCATTTCTAAAATGGGGAATAGAATGTCCATGGGATCTGGTGATAGGGCTGCTGGGAACATTCAGCACTTCAATTGTCATTGAGGTCATTTGCTTTTCAAAGGAGAAAAGTGTGGCCAGAGAGGGCAAGTGACTTTCAAGCTGACACAGAATGTATCAGAGGTGAGGTATGGACCCAGGATTCCTGGCTCCCAGTCCTATGTTCCATCCACCATACCACATTGCTTCTCAACATATAAGGAATCAAAGAGTTTCAGAGGTGGAAGGACCCCAGTGGCATCTAATCTATCCTGTACCTGAATAAAAAGCCCTTTTTATAGAATGTCCATCCTCAAGTCATCCCCTTCTGCTTGGAGACCTCCAATAAGGGGGAAGCTGCGCCCTCCAGAGACAGTTCATGCCATCTTTGGACAGCTCCTAGGGGTAAGAAGTCTTCCTGACCTTAAAGCTAAAAGGATTGTTTTCCATTACCCTTCATCCCTCCCAGTTCTGCCCACTGGGGCCGAGCAGATCAAATCTCCCTCTTCCAGATGAGAGCCCTTCAAACAACTGAAAGTAGCTCTCACATCAGTTGAAGACAACAACTTAAGGTATCCTTCTGGGTAAGAGAAGTTTCCTCATTGGCTCCTCACAGAAATGCTTTGAGCTGAATGGAAAGGGTGACGTTAATCCCATTCTACAGATTAGGCAACCAAAGCACAGTGAGGTGAAAGGAGATCTACACCACACAGGCTGAAGGTGGCACAGCCAGGCTCCAAACATTAGTCCCTTTCCATGGCAACAGCTTCAGACAGCTCATTCTGCAAGGACAGAGTCAGGGGACTGGGTTCAAACTCTGCTACTGTGTGACTTTGTGCAGATCACTGAACATCTCTGAGCTCTGGTGTCCTCTATGAAATGAGGGGCTGGAACAGAAGATCTGATGTCCCTTCTGCCTCTGACAAACTTTTATTTTTCCCATACATCACACACATGCGCGCACACACACACACACATTATGAGACATTGTGCTATGGAAAGAGCATCAGACTTGGAGTCAACAGTCCTGAGTTTGAAACTTCTCTCTGCCACATTTCCTGTATAACCGAGGGTGAGTCACTGGAATTCTGAGTTTTCTCCACTGTAAAATAAGGGGTTTGGCCTAGCTAATGTCCAAGTCTTTCCTATTCTAACGTGATGATGTTAAAGTCACTGGACCTTAGTTTCCTCCCCTGTAAAATGGGCCTAGGTAGTCTTTAAAATGGTGGCTTCCCTGGAGCATCTAAGTGGCACAATGAATAGAGCATTGGGTCCCAGACTCAAGAGGACCTGAGTTCAAATGTGACCTCAGACACTTAATACTTCCTTAGCTGTATGACCTTGGGCAAGTCACTTAAACCCATTGCCTTGTCAAAAAAAAATAGTGGCTTCCCATCAAAATCGCATCCTATGATACTTTCCAGATTGGACCCTTATTCTGTAGCTGGAAGACATCTGTCTTGGCAAAGGGTCTGTCTTCCGAGATGTCCAGGCTTGCATAATCCGTTATCAAAATGAGATTGAAGACAGAGGGTATGCTGGCTGAAGCCGACACCCCCAGCTCAGAACCGGCGTGAGGCCATGTTGCCTTGCGTGTTCTCAATAAATTATGCTGAGGTCAGAAGAAGAAGAAATAGGGCCCAGGGGAGCCTGCATTTCCTTCCTGCATGTTGTGCCTGGACCCTCCTTCCCTTTTACCCTGATAAGAGTCACTCCATGAAAACAGGACTAAAGGGGGCCGGATTGTTTCAAAGTTCCAGCCGGTGCTCCTTCATCCAGAGTCTTAATCTCAAACACAAATGATTTTTAAAACTGCCATTTGTCATAAGAGGCAGTTCCCTTTTAACTCCATAAACCAGGGGCTTTACATTACCCAAAGGAGGGGGGGGGGGAGTGAGGGGAGGGAGTATCCTGTTATACTCACTAGACTTTAAATCTCTATTAAAGAAAAGTCTAAAAATAATTTTTATCAATGCCTTTGAAGAATCAGAATAATTCCTGGATCAGAGGCTCTCCTTTCAGTTTGATCCTAGAGTCAGAGCTAGGTGACACCTCTGAGACCATATAACCCAATCTCCTCATTTTACAGAAGAGGAAACTGAGGCCTAAGTCACTTAAGAAGTGATTTTTTCACTTAGACTACAAGTGCCACAGCCTGAATTCAAACCCAGATCCTCCAGTTTACACTAATGGAATTGGATTAATGGGATCCTCCATTCTCTCATTTCTGAGCAACCAAAAGCACTTATTTTTTGGACTTTTTTTAACACCTAGAATTAAATCAAATTTTTGCTTTGTATTGATTAAAAGTCAAATTCTACAGGCTTCGGGAATTGGGAATCTCTAATCCTGGGGGTGGCAAAATGGCAGCTTTACATGACTCTCAAGGTCCTTGATTTGTGGGAACTTCTGATCCTTGCCCCTGAGGATAAGACAGACAGCAGTGGTCTGGTGAGAAATGACCCCTTTTATTTGCTATTGTTAGTTTGCCATTGGCTGCTGCATTTCCAGGGTTCCATTCACATCACCCTGTCTGAATGTCCCAGGAGGTGGAGGGAGGATGCCAAGTAAATGATGGAGTGGTCCTCCCCGTAAAGTGTGGCTGGATATAATAACCCTTTCCTTCCTCTGCACAAATAATTCACATCTTGTTTTATTCACCAACCGCAGCTCTGTGGTACATCAGCCTGGTGATTTCTTAAGTCTCTAGTGACCTCAGTAAATAGTTCAGTGTTTCTCTCTACCATTAAATCTAATGGTGCCCCTTCTTTTTTCACTTAGGGCTATCCAAGGTATTTCAATTGGCCAAACTGTGGCTTGTTTCTAGTGATCAATGAAGGAATTTCCCCTTCCTAAAGTCATTTCTGCTGAAAATGAATTGTCGCTTGGGATAGTAAAGAAATGTCAATATTCATTTTCCTCAAGGCACCAGTGCCTAACGGGAAGAATGCTATATGGGGCCTCAGGTTCTAGTAATGATTTTGTGTACTTTTGGCCAAATCACTTAATCCATCTAGGTTTCAGGTGACTTATTATAAAAGAAAAGGATGTTAAAGGCCTCTTCTGGGACTTTCATGATTTTATAATTAACCATTATACATAAATATTTATACACAAAATTAATTTGTATAATTAACTAATTGATTTATTAAAATGATTTCCACATTTTGCCTAATTTTTTTTCTGGTTGTCTATAAGATTATTAGAAACCACATGTGTAAAAGGGAAGATTTGGGAGGATTGATAAGATGATGTGTAAAAATAAAATGCAGCAAGCTCTTAGATTCCAAAGATGATCTAAGAGCCAACTTTGCCCGGATGATGATAATCCTTCTGAATAGGAAGAGCAAGGATGAGTGAGCTACTGGGGTCTAACATGGATATAGGAAACTCCATCTGGAAGCAGTGGAAGCTAATATGTCATTTACTCCTGTCTAATATTGGGTTCTAATGTAGGACAGTGGATTCAACAGATAAAGACTTTGTTTTGGCTCATTTATCAAACGACACATGCTAAAGAATGAAAGCCAAGTAGAATAAACAGGATCATGGAAATAGAAATGGAAGGGATCCCAAAAGTCTTTGACACAACTCATGTTCAGCCATTTTGAGTCATATCTACTCTTTGTGATCCCATTTGGGATTTTCTTGGCAGAGACTGGGGTGATTTGCCCTATCTTTTAAAACTCATTTTATAGATGAGGAAACTGAGGAAACAGAATTAGGTGACTTGCCCAGAATCACACAGCTATTACATGTCAAAGATCAGAAACACCAAGAAAACAAAGATTTTCCACCAGTCAGCACCATTCCATCCAATAGTGTAATCATCAGTTACAGCAAGTGAAGAAATTGCAAATGTTGTGGATCAATTCACTTCCCTTGGCAATGCACTTTTCAGAGAGGAACACATAGATAGTGACACACACTTTTTTCCCCATCAGTACCATGTTGCTTTATTGGGATATAAATGTTGGCAGTTTTTTTTTTGATACAGATTATGAGAAGTTCAAATAACCAAAATATGGATGTACTGAAAGACATAGGAGTCATGCCCACAGTTACCAAGTGTGGAGGAAATCAAGTTTAACAACTCTCGTTATCAATATTTTGTCAAAAAGATATCCCATCATTCAAGAATTGAGGTTCAGGTTGGTTATGTGATCACCAGATCAAACATCACCTAGATGTGTGATGCCAACTTGTGCAATTCTAGTTCTGATGGCATTTTTTTCCAAGGGCAAAAAACATTCTATTACATTTAGCCCACTCTCCCAGTTATTATGCAGTATTTGGAAGACCCTGAAAGTGTGGGAGAGAAGAGATATAGGCTGCCTATCAAATGAAGAGCTACAGAGTGCTGACCTCATTGCTATATGTCTGTGAAACTTGGACCTGCCCGCCAGCACCATGCCAGGTCACTGGACTGCCTCCATTTGAATGTCTTAGGAAGATTCTAAAGATCACCGGGCAGGAGGAGATCCCAGACACTGAGGGCCTTTCTTGAGTTAAACTGCTAAGTATCCAAACTCTAGTGCAGAGAGCACAACTCCAAAGGGTTGGCCATGGTATTTGAATGCCAAAGGTAGGCTTCCCTAGAAGACTATTTTGGAGAGAAACTCCACAAGGTAAGCACATGGGTGCTCTATCCTCTGCGCCACTCAGCTACCTCACAGCACACTTTTGAGGATGGACAGAGTGAAAGGAGAGAGAAAATAGAATAGATGGTAGTGAGGAGGAATGGATGGAGGGAATTACAAGCAGCAATGGCAGCTGTGGAAAAATATGGAAGTCACTTCTCTGATGGACTGATGATAAAGAATGTGACCCACCCAAGACAGAGCTGATGGTATCGGGACACAGACTGAAGCATATTTGTTTCTCTTTCTTTCATTTTATTTCTCATGAAGTTTTTTTTTAATTTTCATGGGGGGGAGGGGGATTATGTTTACATTTACAAGAAGACTATTTTATTAATGTGCAAATAAAAATGTAAAGTTAAAAATAAAAATAAAATAAAATGTTTAAAAAGAGAAGAAATACAAGGACTCTCTCAGGATCTTCCCCCCTCTCTCTCTCCGCAGAACTTTGGAATCAATTGTGAGACAAAGGACACAAGAGAACAGAACTGCCCAGCATGGCCTGCCCTCATTGGGGGGGGGGGGGTGTTATGCTCTATGAGTGAAGCAGCTCAAAGAAAATATGAGATACGCAGATTTAGAAACATCTCCAGTCCAAATGTTCACTTGGACTATTTGTGACCAGCCCGTGGAAGAACCTTCAACCTTTGGTCCTGGTCAGCCACAGTGGGGCACACGGTACCTCGACTCCACTGTGGTGATATTATTTTGGTCTTCTTCAGGCTCAAAGTTTAATAACTAACTAACGAAGGAGCTGACTAACTCATTGTATGTAGGCATAGCTCTCTAGATCTCTCTGATTAGCTCACTAGTTCTGTAAGTACTGCCTTCTCATCCCATGCCATCATAGTCTACAGTCTTCTAATCAATCATTTAATTGACATGCATTTATTAAACACCTACTATTTCCAAAGCACTGGGAACAGAACTAAAATAATCCCTACTCTAAAGGAAATACCATTCAGATTACATTCCTCTAGTGATAAAAACTATAGTTCTTAAAGTTGGAAGGAGGCTGACTAACCTCCTCTCATTTTTGAGATAAAGCACAGAGGTACAAATCTTCAGCTAGGGTAACACATTGGCATCTGAAGTAGAATTTGAACCCAAGTCTTTCTGATTCCATAACCAGTGCTCTGTCAATCAAAATCACTTTGCTTTTCAGTCCTTTCCATCCTAGATTCCATACTCCCTCACCATGTTCTTTTGCTTCTCTGATCTCCCCACATCTTGCCAGCTTGCACCATCTTGTTCCATTGTATTTTACAAATATGAACCAGAATTTCAGTTTTGAGAGTGGAAACCTCATCTTGCTTACTCTCAGAATTGTGCACTCATGCATAGTAGGCAAATTGGAAAATTTGCACTGATTTAGAGACTTGTGGAAGGAACAAAAATTAATTGTTGGCATTGGTTCTCTATATGGTATGTTGCTTCAAAATCCCTTATGTAGGACTGACATAAAGGAAGTCTTAGAGTTCTTGGAATAAAAGATACCTTATAAAAACTTGGAGGTGGAGGCGGCTAGGTGGCGCAGTGGATAAAGCACCAGCCCTGGAGTTCAAATCCAGTCTCAGACATTTAATAATTACCTAGCTGTGTGGCCTTGGGCAAGCCACTTAACTCCATTTGCCTTGCAAAAACCTAAAAAACCAACCAACCAAACAAACCTTGGAGGTGATAGAGAGGAGTTTACAAAGGAGTGAGTGTGAAGGAAGGACTTATCAAAGTGACATTTTTACAAAGGGAAAGTAGAACTAAGAAGTGGGGAGAGTCATTCCAAGCATCCCTTTGACCTCACCAAATCCAAGCTTGGAAAGAGAGGCAGAAGTGTTTCTTTTCTAAAGGGCTTCCATCCTCAGGAGATTAGAGGCATCCTTGTCTTAAGATTTTAAACCTGTTCTCCTGATACTTTTATTATTACAGTTCACTGAAAAAAAATATTCCTCCCAAATGCCAAATAATTAAGCTTCATAGGTTTAGAACTACAACAAACCCTAGAGATGTTCTAACCAGAGATGTTAAACTCATATAGAAATAGGTCCCTGCTTATTAACTTAGAAAACCACAAATTAACTTTCTCTATGTTGCATTGCATTTTTTATTTTATTAAACAGTTCCCAAATATACTTTAATTTGAGTCCAAGTTTGACCTATGTGTCATGAGTCTGACAGCTCTGTTCTGTTCCATCTTTTTCTTTTTTTTAACAATGAGGAAATTGAGGCCAGAGTGGGGAAATGACTTGTTTAAGGTCATATGGATAGGGTAGTGAGGAAGATTTTCTGTCTCCACATTCATTACTTTTTCACATTTCTTCATTTTAAAAAAGAGACAGACACAAATAGATAGGTGGACAGATAGACACACACACACACACACACACACACACACACACACACACACACGATGGAGGAAGGAAGAAAAAGACACTGAGACCAAGAGACAGTAAGGGATGGAGGGAGGGAGACAGACAGACAGGAAGAGGGCCAACACAATCTTTTAAAAAAATACCCACAAAGTGTGACTATGTTGTTCTTATATTTAACTCTATCTATTGTGGCCTGAGAGGTGCAGTAAGCTCCTGGGTTGTGGCTTCCAATAAAAGTCAGGTGTCCTGTCTTAAGATCTGTAAACAACTGGAAGATGGGTAAGATAACTATGAAACCTGAAAGGCCCAAGGCAGGAAAGGTCGCCCTGTACCATTGAGCGGCTCCCCTAATGCGCGGCACGTGTCTGCCAATACAGAAACTAGGATAAGGAGCATGTGGTTTGGTGGCAAAAGCGGGGCTATGAGGGCCCCGAGGAAGACTCCCATTTGGACCTGAAAGAGAGTGAGAGGGAGGATGGAGTGTGATTCAGTGAAAGGCAAAGGTGGAGGATGGGGAAGGCAGCAGCATAACTGTTTGCTGTATTTGGCAGCGGCCATTGATGGATTTTTTAAAATTTTTTTATCTATTTTTCTTTTTGATTCTTGATAAATTTTGCTTCAAATGCTAAGGTCCATATTATTCACAATTATATCTTGACTAGAATGGTCAATCTGATTTTTATTACAGATACAAATAGGGAAACAAACACAAGAGCAGTGAGGAGCAGGGAGGAGAGAGGAAGGATGGATGGAAGAATAAAAAAGAAAGAGAGAAGGTGAGATAAAAGAGAAAAGAAGGAAAGAAAGAAGAGAATATGGAAAAGGGGAGGAAGGAGGGAAGGAAGGAAGGAAGGAAGGAAGGAAGGAAGGAAGGAAGGAAGGAAGGAAGGAAGGAGGGAGGGAGGGAGGGAGGGAGGGAGGGAGGGAGGGAAGGAAGAAAGAAAGAAAGAAAGAAAGAAAGAAAGAAAGAAAGAAAGAAAGAAAGAAAGAAAGAAAGAAAGAAAGAAAGAAAGGAGGGAAGGAAGGAAGGAAGGAAGGAAGGAAGGAAGGAAGGAAGGAAGGAAGGAAGGAAGGAAGGAAGGAAGAAAGGAAGAAAGAGGAGACATAGAATCTCAGAGTCAGAGTGAATGAACCTTAGAGTCTTGCTAGTCCAGCCTTTGCATGAATTAATCAATCAATACATGTTTATTAGGTGCCTACTATGGACCAGATATGTGCTAGTTCATTCGGAATACATGTACCCCACACTGAAAATAAGAAAATTAAAAGTTCCTGTTCAGAAAGAGCTTATATACCATATCCCTGGCCTCCCCAAGACTGGGCTTTAGTGTGCAAAATCTCAAAAGGGAGAAACCCTACTCAGTCCTGGGGCAGTCCATTCTACTTTGGTCAAGGTTAAATCTTTCCTTTTGCCTCTTCCCCAAGCATATTGTCCCTAGTTCTACTCTCTGGGACCAAGCAGAATAAGGCTGATCTCTTCAACATGAGAGTTCAACAGATAGAAAGATAAATACCACGGTATCACAGACTGAGAATGGACTAGAGCATAACTAACCCTAACCTATTAGACAATATACTTCCCTAGCTTCAGTCACTATACTTCCTTTAATACACCACAAACTGTTATTAGCATTCATTTACATTAGACTACTGACTGACCTTGGACTTGGCTTTACTAAGAGCTTAAGATCTCTTCTCCAGATGAACTTTTACCCACTTTGTTGTTATTGTTGCTCAGCTTCTTCAGTCATGACCAACTCCCCATGACCCCATTTGGGGGTTTCTTTGCAAAGATACTAGAGAGGTTTGTCAATTTTCTTCCCCATTTAATTTTACAAATGAGGAAACTGAGGCAAATTTCCTTGAAAGATAATTGAAAAATAAAGTAGTTCAACTGCAGTCATGATTCCTATCAAACCATTCATAAAACAAGGGATGTTTGCTCACCAAATGTGCCTGTTGCTCACATGGAGGAGATTCCTTAGAGATGGTCACATCTTCTAGATGCTCCTTATGGGGAGGACAGTTGGGTCTAAGGCATCAGGCCTTAGAACAATGACAGCCTCCTCCATAAGTCCTCACTCTAGAGATGGAGGGAATCATCTAGTCCAACCCTTTCACTTAATAGATGAGAAAACTGAAGCCCACAGAGGCTAATTAACATGCCTACTGTCACAGATGCTAAACTTCGAGACAGGATGCAAACACTGGACAGGTTCTCTAATAACCACAGTAGAAAGGTATTCAATGCGCTAAACATATAATCAGGAACTGGGAAAGGGTATTTTATATTTTCCATAATAAAAAGGAAATGGTCAATGCAAAGACTTGGGGGGTGTTCATTAAGAGAAACATTTAAATGTGTATCAGTTAATTACCTGCACTTAGCACTGTAATATTCCCCCAAGGGTGGAGACTTCAACACCGGGGCATGATGAGATTTGCAGGACTGCTCATTCACCTTAGCTCTGTCTCACCTTAGTACTGCCTCCCTCTCTGTGTCAGTGTCTTCAAGAGAGTCAGACCAGGTTGGGCTGATCCTCCTGATGTTGTGGATTATCTCCTCCAAGAAATTCTATATTCTACTCCTTCTATTCTCTCGTCTTCCACAGCTGGCATCATCAGAGGAAACTGGAACGTCTTATCTCTCAGACTCATTTTAAGACTGGTTTGGTCTCCCAGGGAATGATCAGACAAAGATGGAAGGACAAATATCATCAGACAAAGAATCATAGAGCAGAAGAGGTCAGGTCCAAGGATACTGAGTGGAGTTTTTTCTAACTTCTATACCGCCAAGGTCACCTCCCCAGTTTCAGTCATGTCCAATTCCCCAAGACCCCGTTTGGGATTTTCTTGGTAAAGCTTCTAGAGTGGTTTGTTATTTTCTTCTCTTTTTCATTTTACAAATGAGGAGAACTAAGGCAAACAGGGTTAAGTGACTTTGCCAGGGCTAGTGATACAATCACAAGATTTTCACAAAGTCCTCAAGGTTGCTAAGGCCTTATGTGGGCTGCACACTATCTTAGTGTGCAATGCAATAATATTATTTTTGTTCAGTTGTGTTGGACTCTCCCTGCCCCAATTGGCAAAAATACTGGGGTGGTTTGCCATTTTCTTCTCCGACTCATTTGACTGATAAGGGAACAGGCAGTGCCAAGTGGCTTTCCCAAAGACCCACAACTAGCAAGTAGCTGACACTAGATTTAAACTCAGGGAGAGTTTGCACTCAGCACTCCATTCACTGCTCTACAGAACTGGAAAAAATGTAATTATTTGTGTTTTATTGTATTTTCATTTACCTTATTAAATATTTCTCAGTTGTATTTGAATTTGTCCTGCTCAACTCATTTGGGTGTGTTTGCCTCCTCTTTTCAGTGGGGCCCCTAGGAGTTCTATTGCTAAGCATTCTCCCTGAGTGGGTATTCAGATTCCCTACCCACTACAATAAGATTCTATAACTTAACTAACTTATTTATATTAAATATTTATAAATTCTATTGTTTAGCTACAGTCCAAGGCAGGCACTGGAGGAAGCCTGGTTGACCATCCTAAGAAACAGACAGCAGGAGATGAGATTTCTGTGTTTGGTTTGGCTTTTTAATGTGTAGAATATGTGCAAATTACTCAAAGTTGGAACCTGTAGAATGGGCTCAATTGCTCTTTGTGGGAAATTCTGGATCAAAGGGATGGCCAAGTGATTTCTAAAGATGAAATATTCTCATGAAGACTTCTTGGATCCCAAAGAAAAAGTGCTGTTGGCTCTCCCTCATGAATAGTTCCCCAACTCAGCTGTATTTCATTAGTGACAGACATCGAGCTCTTCCCTTTAGACACATGCATTAAGGGTGACTCTACTGGCCCTCCCAGTGAGAGCTGACTCAGCACATAGTCCCCTGACCACTTAGCCTGGGTCCACACAGCAACACCAAGGCCTTGTAGGAGTTTGACCATCTATCAGCTATGAAGGTATGGCACGTGGACAGCAATCTCTGGTTTCTGGACCACAAAATGGAAAAAAAAAATGTGGTCAAAGGAGTAAGAAAAATGGGGAAATCCATTCATTCATAAAACCAAAATGAGACTAGGGAAAGAGGAGGGTTTAGGGAGATAGGGAGCTCTAATCCTTTGGTCTCTCTGGGGGTATCTATACTCCATCAATTTTTTTTTAATTTGGTATTTCACTTCTATTCCTAATTATCTCTGGCTTTCAGGTCATTTCCTCTAAGAATGTGAATCAATTCAGCTTTCAGACAGGCCACAACGGAGAGGAGCCTCCCCTTAGCCTAACTCACTGTGGGTTTTGTTTATACCCGAGTTCCTCCCTCTACTCTGCATGAGCCTTCCAAGGCTGGCTCCTCAGGTATCATGGCTTCTCAAGGAGGAATTTTTCTCAAGGCTGATTTTCAGGAATGGAATTTTGCCTCTAAGCCACAATTGTTATTTCTCCCTTGCTCGAAACTTCGCACTGATCAAGTTGGGTGGTCCTCTCCCAGATCGTGTCTAGAAGAGATGACAGCCGATATGGAGAATTCTATTGGAATTTTCGAGAAAGAGGGAGCCAGTGTGGAGTCAGTGACATGTATCATCCTGAGTTCTGTCCCTTGGTCCTGGACACATCCCCAAAAGTTCTCAAAAGACATCCCTGTCTGCTTTCACAGTCCCCTGAAGCAATCTGAAGCTTGCCAACTCTTAGAAACAGCATTCAGGGAAACTGATACCACAAGACAGACCTCTTTTGTGGCATTTGTGACTGATGGATGGTGGGATTGGACCAAGATTTCTCATTCTTTGTGGAGTAAGGACACGGTTGGTTTGATTTTTCATGACACGCTTCATGGCCTGTTCAAAAATTAAAGCAGTTTCTAGAGAGAAAGAAATGTATGGCATCCGTGGCAATGACTGGAGGCATGGCTGGTGGTTAGAAGGAAAAAATAGTTGGGTTTTGAGAAACTGCCGGTCTAGCAAAAAAAAAAATCAAGGGAAATCAAGGCAAGGTAATCATTTCTGAGGGAGGGTCTAGGAATGAGAAACCCAAAGAAAGGAGGTATTAGTTATCAGCCAAGCAGGTTAAACATTAAGATTGACAACCAGAAGGCAGGCAAGCCAAGATAGTTTCATTTTGGAATCTAGAAACAAATATAAAGTTTTTTTAAAAACCCCATATTTTAATTCGATATTCAGTATAACCCAGTCTACCATTTTTCTTGAGGTACTGTTGTAGAAAGAACATTAGAATTGAAGTCAGTGGGGCAGCTAGGTGGCACAGTAGATAGAGCACTGGCCCTGGAGTCAGGAGTACCTGAGTTCAAATCTGGTCTCAGACACTTAATAATGACCTAGCTGTGTGACCTTGGGAAAGTCACTTAACCCCATTGCCTTGCAAAAAAAAATCTAAAAAAAAAAGAATTGAAGTCAGACTCCCTGAGGGTAGATTTCAGCTCTTCTGCTCCTCACTTTGGTGACGCAGGGGCAAGTTTTGTCTTCTGTAAAATGAAGGAGTTGGACTGTGTGACCTCAAAGCTTCTAAGTGACCCTCCATCTTCTTAATAGCTGATCCTATGAATTACTTCCTGGTGACCTTGAACTTCTCAATTCCCCTGGGACTCAATTTTCCTCTGTAAGAGGGGGCGGTTGATTGAAATGACCCCTAAGATTCCATCCTATGAGTTGCTCCATCTATGACCTTGGCTAAGTCTCTTCCTTCCCTTCTTGGTCTGCAAAAGGAGAGATGCAGCCCAGATGGTTCCTTTCAGTTGTAGAATGACGTTCCTAATACATAATGATCTCTAAGGAATTTTCCAGCTTTACATTTTATTAATAAAAGTTAGTAAGATTTATACAACCCTTAGCATGGGCTATCCCATGTGATCTTCAAATTAATGATCCCTCAGAAGTAGTGACAATTAGACTAATAGGATTAATTGGCATTTATAGAGCCCTTTAGGGGCTTCTTAGACTTGCATCCTTACAATCGCCTGGGAGAGAGGCACACTCATGACCCCCATTTTCTAAATGAGGGAACCAAAGCTGACAGAGCAAAAGGGACTTGCCCAGGGTCATCCATCTGGCATTCATCGGCCTGCCAACTCTAGTACTCCTCCACCAAAACGTAATGAGGTTATGTGAGTCTCAATGGTTTCTCCATCTCATTTGCTCTTTAGTCATAGATTCCTTGTAAGTTTACAAAATGGGGAAACTGAGTCTCAGAGTGGTAAGGTGCTTTGACTAATGCGCTGGGAAGAGGCAGATCTGTGGCTTGAATGTGGGTGTTCTTGAATCAGCCTAGCACCCAAATGGAGCATTGAACTCACTCTGCTCTGTTGGATTTTCCCTCTTTTCCCATAGGCCTGAAGTGCCCTTTCCCTGAGGGAAGAGATAAGGAACGCAGAGATGACCTTTCCTCAGTGAAGCTGCCTCCTTCTTCAGTTTTCCTCGTAGTCTATTGATTTGTGTCAAAACTGTGACTAGGCTTCTTTCCCCCTGGAAAGTAAGGGAAATTCCAAGAAAATGGACCCTTGTTTGGGAGGGAGAGCATGGCTGGGAGACTGAGGAAGCCACTATCAAAGTGGTCACCACCTACTACCTTCTCTTGAAGCAATTTTTCCTGTGGCTCGGGGACTGAGCTCTTCAGGCACTAGGCAGCAGGAAGTCTGTATACAAGGGGATCAGAAATGGTTTGTATGTTGGGGGGGGGGAGCCCAGCTTCACTTTAGGGACCTTGTCTCTGCCTTACCCAATAGACTGGAAGCTCCTGGAGGCCGGGGACTGTTTCTTATTGCTGCCTTTGGGTCTTGCCCAGTATAGAGTAGGGATGGTGGGTTGAATTCAATCCAGTCCCTAGACTCTGTGTGGGAATTAGATTTGCTTGATCTCCCACCTCCCCCACAGGCAAGGAGAGGGGCAATAGCAGAATAGGATAACAAAAAAGAAAACTTTAGGGACACTGAGGCATCTTTTTTTATGCAGAGATGAGAGCCTCCCAGAAGTAATGCAGTTTTTAACATATATGGGGGGGGGAGTGTATCA
Source organism: Macrotis lagotis (assembly GCF_037893015.1). Classification (NCBI taxonomy): domain Eukaryota; kingdom Metazoa; phylum Chordata; class Mammalia; order Peramelemorphia; family Peramelidae; genus Macrotis; species Macrotis lagotis. Next base: position 265,845,253 of record NC_133662.1, on the reverse strand, counting down.
CACACACAAATATACATCTATAATATATAATTATACAGACATATATCTGAGTTATATGTGTGTGTGTGTGTGTGTGTGTGTGTGTGTGTGTGTGTGTGTGTGTAAATACTTAAAGAGAAAAGGCAGTCTTCAGGATCCCAGGAGGTCCAGGAAGTGCTGGTGACCTTTGGAACTGGTATTTATTTGTTAAATTCAGAATTCAAATCAACAATGCTAAGCAAGTCCCAAGGGTCTCCCCCTGGAGCTCAGTGGGTGTCCCAGGACTCTGGAGACTCCAAATTGGGAGCCAACTCCTACCCCCTCTGTACAGACAGCTCACTAAAGGGGACCCCAAGAGACTTCTGGGTTCCTTCCCTTGATGCTCTGGCTCCTGGGGTACCCGCTTGGGGACAGGTTTGGGCAAGCCTTCCCTTAGCTGGGCAAGCAAAATAGTTTACATACCTGGGCAGACCCCACCCTGGCTGCCTCCCTGGGCTGTGAGGGTGGCCCTGGCCACCAGAGGATGGACTGGATTCTCTCTTCAGACTGCTGCAGGCAGAGGTTGGCTCACTCCCCTCCTCCAGAAATATCAGTGATAGTCCCCAAAATATGATTTGATTCTTCTAGGATCTGAGGTGCAGAAGGGAACTTCCAGGGGAGAGGAAAAGGTGGGGGGGAGGACTCCTGGTATACTTACATATAATATATGGAGAGAGAGAGAGAGAGAGAGAGAGAGAGAGAGAGAGAGAGAGAGAGCTGAACACGATTGCAAGGACATGTAGCCTCACTCCCTTATATGATGGTGAAAGAAACTGAGCCCCAGAGAGGAAAGAGACTTGCCCAAAGTCACATGGGCCGAAAGCACCAAAGGCTGAATCTGAACCCAGGTTAAACTATGGAACCTGACCATGCCTTTCCAAAGGACCAAAGTTGACTTTTAGAGACCAAGTGCCCCAGGCTGTGCTCATCACAAACCTGGGAGGTGAAAGTCTTCTCCTCCTCCTTTTATAGATGTGAAAGCTGATGCTCAGGGAAAAATGATTTAGCCATTGTCAGAAGAGAGAACTAGCATCAAATCCTGGCTCAGATGCTTATCATCTGAGCGACTGAGTCAGGGAACCTTTCTCAGCCTCAATTTGCTCATCTGTACAATGGGGATAAGAGTACCTACCTCTCAGGACTGTGGTGAGAATGAAATGAGATCACAATTAGAGATATCATCGTTTTATGAAAACTCAGGCTCAGGGAATAATGGCTACTTCAGAGACCTGGAGGTTCCTTCCACCTCTGAGATTTGGAAAGTCCTTCCGCCTGCCCTTGAATTGCTCCCCAGAGACCCTTTCTCTCCAGTCACTCAATCTCACCCTGGAGCAAGCTCTCATCTCTCCCCTGGGCTGTGGCCATTACCCCCAAACCGTTATTACCATCCAAAGAATTGGTTGGGGTTTTGCTGCAAGGTCAGGTCAGACTAGTAGGTGCTGAAGGTGCGTTTCATTTGCAGAAGGGGAAACAAAGGCAAGAAAAGGTTGAACAACTTGCCCAGGCTTTGAATTCAAGTCTTCCTGACTCCTAGTCCAAAGTCCTATCCACCAGACCACATTGCCTCTCCAAAGAATGGTTTCAACCCTAATGCCTTTTCCACCAATGATTGAGAGGGTTGGGAACCTGGTCCTTGATCTCTTTCTTCCCATCTCCCCACTGTAGCCCCCTTAGGACCAGGATGAAAGTTCTTTTCTTGCAGTTGGCCAACTGAGCCCCACAGGTTGTGGTTCAGTCGTGTTTGATTATTCATGACCCCATTTGGGTGTTTTATGGCACCCAAAATGGCTCTGCCATTTCTTTCTCCAGCTAATTTTACAAATGAAGAAGATTCATAAGGTGAAGTGACTTGCCCAGGATCACACATCTGAGGCTGGATTTGAACGCAGGAAGTTGAGTTTTCCTGATCTCCACACTATGGCATCATCAACTGGCCCCCAACTCTTAGGAGGCGCACATACACAAGACCAAAAGCTCATGGACAGCCCTGGTACTTTTTCAACCACATTCATTCCTTTCCAGGTTTACTCAGCAGCTCTGAAAGAATCTCTGGCTCATTCTCACCTCTTCCTCAGCAGAGTTTCCAAGGGGCTTTTTCCTATTCTGTAAAATGAGACCCTGAGAATAGGAATTGCTTGGCCAAGGTCAAGCTGCAAGGCCAGGAGAAAGCCAGAATTAGATTTCCTCACTCCTTGCTTACTGCTTTGACATAAGGCCACATAGTGACTTCACTTCTCTGTCCCCAAAAGCCCATCAGAGCTGGCTTGGATTAACACAGGGTTCAAATCTCCAGAGGTCCACCAATGATCAAATAAGCAAAATAACTCTCTGTCTCTCTCTCTATCTGTCTCTCTGGCTCTCTCTCTATCTGTCTCTCTGTCTCTCTTTCTGTCTGTCTCTCTGTCTCTGTCTCTCTCTGTTTTTATTTTTGTCTCTGTTTCTCTATTTCTCTCCCTCCTTCCTTTTTCTGGTTCTCTGTCTTTGTCTCTGTCTCTCTCTGTCTCTCTTTCTGCCTGTCTCTCTCTGTCTCTCTTTCTGCCTGTCTCTCTCTCTCTCTCTCTCTCTCTCTCTCTCTCTCTCTCTCTCTCTCTCTCTCTCTCTCTCTCCCCCTCTCTCTGTTTCTGTCTCTGTCTCTCTCTCCCTCCATTCTTCACCCCCCCCCCCTCCCTCCCTTCCTCTCTGCATTGGAGGCAAGCCATCTGGGTCAGGACTGAATGGGAGATCTCTTATTGTTTGATTGCCATTTACCTGGTCCCCAAATGGGGGGACTTGGCAGGGAGTGTGAGAAATGTAATTCAATTCACTCTGGAAAGGGAAATGTGGCTCTGGCAGGTCCCTGTTTTTCAGATGTGTGGAGTATCTGGGCTGCTCCCAGAGCTCGGGATGGTTTTCTCCATTTCCAAAACCCACATAAAATCACCAAACTTCAAAAATTTTACTCCTAATCCCTCCTCACTTTATGATATTGTAATAATACAGTAAATTTCAAAGTATTAGGATTCCCTTAGGGTGGGTGCCCTGGATCCAGGGTCCTTGTAGAAACAGCCACTGTCCACACAGGAGCAGACAGGATTTGAATGCAAACCTCCCTCTTGGTCTGTGCCTGACCTGGTAATGAGCCTCCCCAAACTTAGCTAGACCTTTGTCAGAAATATAAAATAAAGCAAAAATTCACTTGGGTCCATAGGATCAGCCGTCTAAACCAGGGTGTCCTGGACCCCTTTGCACATGGTCTGATGAATTCTTTGGGGCCTACTAGCTCAGAATCATGCTTTTAAATGCAAAGGATGTGAGTATATATATATATATATATATATATATATATATGCATTTATTTAAAAGTTCACAGATTCCAGACTAGTAGGTCTTGATCCAGAGGGAGAAGGGACCTCAGAAACTTCTAGAACAAATTTCTCATTGTACAGAAGAGGAAACTGAGTCCTGACAAAGTTGGGTAAAGTCACAAAGTCACAAGGGGAGTAAATACCAAAGCTATTGGGACTCCAAAGTCAGTGCTCATTCACTTAGCACAATTCCTCCTTAAGTTCAATTGTGTCCATGGGTTCTTAGTGTGTAAACACAGGAAGCTCAACAAATTCTAAGTATAACAAAAAGCTTCTGTTCAAGCCCCCTTCAGTGCTCCACAAGCTCTGGTTGGAAAGCCTCAAAGGACAGACCTCGAAGGACAGGCCTGGTGTCAAATTGTCCTAAGGACTCTGAGAAGCAGCAAGAATTAAGGGCAGGGTCGACCCCTTAGTACGAGGAAAAGGGCCACCATGAGAGGATAATGGAGACCACGGCCTGCCAAGGGAGCTGGAGGGAGCATTCAAACCAAGAGAAATTTCCAGTCATGCTGTGAAGGGATGAATGGATGATTGGGAATGGTTGGATGCATGGATGCATGGATGGAGGTAGGGAGGGAGAGAGAGATGACATAGATAAACAGATCATTGGCAATATGACATATGAAAGGTAGGTAGACATATGGATACATAGATTAATAGAAATACAAAGATGAGGAAGAAGAAAATAATGATGAAGATGAAAGAGGAGAAGGAAGAGGAGAAAGTGTGATAAATTGCAGAAAGAAACAAAGAAAGAAGGGAAGAAAGAAAGGACTGAAGGAGGGAGGGAAGGAAAGAGGGAGAGAGAGAGAAGAAGGAAGGAAAAGATAGAGGAGCTAGAAAGTGGGAAGCAGCTAGAGAAAGGGACCTTCAGTTCTCTGGGGCAATGCATCAAAAAGGAGTTGGAGTAAATTTTTTGGACTGATTTTTGGACTAAATTTTTTGGTCAGCCTGGGGTCTCATGGTCATCCAGGCAGTCATAGGACCCAGAGGTTGAGGCTAGTAAAGCCTCTTTTTCCTTCATCCATTCTGACCTTGTAGAACAGCTGAGCCCCACTGCCCCATAGACATCTCCTGAGACAGTGCCCAGAAATAAGACTCTGTGATGCCCATTTTGCTGCAGAGCAGACCACTTCCAGGAGGGTCTTATTCCATCTCTTGCCTCCAATGAGAAATGGATGATAAACCACTTCCTCCCAAAGGGAGGTTGAGAGGATTAAAAAGTTATGATTATGAAACCCTAGGATTAAATATTTGCTCTTCATTTTAATTTCCTCCTCCTGCCTGGCCCCCACTGTCCCAGTGCTCTTCCAAAGCCTCCACTTTGATGGAATGCTTTATTTCCATTGCTGGCCCTCACTCCATCCCTCTTCATTCATGTCAATCTGGGGGCCTCTGGGAGCCTGGTTCCAACCACCTCTTTGTGCAGCTGCCACTTACCCATTGATATTTTACAATGAGAGAAACTCAGAACTGGAAAGAATGTGGACAGGTCCCTCAGCTGAAGTTTAAATCTATTTTTCTCTTGTTCTGCTTGAGTGAAGGTGGAAAATAGTTAGACTGTCTCATGCTCCCTCCTTGCCAGGCTTCAACTGAATTGCCAGGCCTCGAATTAGAGTGCTCTGGGGCTGACTCTGGATCACCATGTCCCCTAGAACCTATTCTCCCTAAATCAGTGGAGTCACCTTGTCCAGAATCTCCATCGTTTCAAAGCTTTTTCTGCTGTTGAATCTCCATGCTCTTCTTTCCCCATTGCCTACGCCATCTTGTATTCTTCATGCATATGCTTAGTTTTGTTTATAATGCCTTCTCAGATAAACTGCTGGAGGGCAGGGACTGGTTGGTTCCTTTCTATCAATCGCCAGTGGGCAGTATTGGCCTTATGCTAATGGATGGATTTCAGAGAAGGACATATTGGAAGAGATCTCAATTGGGACATCTTGCACATTCTCACTCAGAGCAGTAATCCCGCCTCTGCTTATCCAGAGTCATGGTCATCTGGGACTTTTTCAGTTAGGCAGGCCCATTATCTCAATGGATACCACCCAAACTAGTTCTTTTTTATATTGAACAGAAACCTACTGCTCTAAATTCTGCCCATTGGACCTAATTTTAGCCACTGAGGCAACAGAAAAATGATACTATGAAACCAATATCCCTGAAGTCAGAGGACCCAAGTTTAAATCCAAGTTCTGCCACCTACTTCTGTGCCACCTTAAGCCTGTCACTCTCTGGGTATCAGTTTTTTTATTTGTAAAATAAGCCATTTGGACTGGATGACCTTGAAAGTCTGCTCCAGCTCTCTATCCTGATCTCATGAGCTTAAAACACAGGCTCAAATCTAATCCTTGCCATTAACAATAAAATGGCCTCTCCAGGTCTCAGTCTTTTCACCTGCATAAAGGACTTAGATGGTCACTGAGCCCCCTTCTAGCTCAAGGGATGGAGGGTATGAAGTCCTAGCTATAAATTTTCCACCCACTCTAATATAACAGCCTTTTGTTTGCTTGAAGATAGTTGCCCTGATGTCCCAATCTTCTTGGGTTCAAGGTAAATCTCTCTAGTGCCTAATACCTAGGACTGATATTTGTATAATGTAGCAAGTGGTGACAAAGAGGGTATGTGGGGGAAAGAGCACTGGTCTTGGAGTCCATTCTTGCCCCCAGTCATATGACTCTGAGGCTCACCTCCTTCACCTTCAAAATGGGAAAAACTCAATTATTTGGGGGCCACTGACCTCCTAGGGCAGGTGGAAAGGAAGTCTTTGTCAATCCTAAAACAGAAAGAGGAGCTGGGATGTTTATGCTTTCCAGATTCTTCTCCATCTTTCTCACTCTCCTCTGTTTGGTGTCCTTCCTCAAATAGGGCACCACCCAAAACAAAATCCATACTCTACATGAGGTCCAAATGACTCAGAGGATGCCCTTCAGTCTAGATTATTCATTCAGCCTAAGTCATATTTGTCTCACTTTTTTGGCTACTAGCTCTCACTGCTGGCTTTCATTCAACCTTCAGTCATCTTAAGCCCTCAGCTTCATTTCATGATATTATTTCATTTGATAAATGTTGACCATGCAGAATCATAAGCCACATTGTATAAAATGTATGTTGTCATAGTAAACCCAAACCCTTTTGTCCACCATCCTTCCCAGCATCTCCCAGGATTTCTTTGTATCTTCAGATTTCAAAATTGTATTAAGTTCTCATTATGTTCCGAGCACAGTCACAGGTTCTAGGACACTTTGAATGAAACCATGGTTCTATCAAATTGTAAATCTTAGTGGGGAAATACACAGCACTGAAAACCACAACATGAATGATACAGGTTTTCCATACCAGAGGAGATTTAAGCCACTTGCTTAATTCACTTCAAAATAAGGATCAAACACTCTCAAGGCCCTCCCAACAGTTCACCCCAACAGTTATAAGCTTTACTCAGATTTAAGAGAAAAGAAAAACTTATTTCAGGATGAGTTGAGATTGAAGTGAAAGGGACCCGCCCCATGATGTTCTGTAGGCAATTGGAGAGTTGGAACTGGAGCTCTGAAAAAGGGAGAGGATTAAAGGTGGAAATTTGGGAGTCGTTTACATGGAGGTGGTAGCTGAAACAATAAAGAGGAGGGCAGAGGGCAGGATTGGGGAAAATCAAGTTTAAGAAACTGAGAAATTAGTGAACAGTTGCCCAAGAAGAAAAAGAAGTAACCAACCCTCTGGGGTACATCAAGTTCTCTGTGACTATGGGCTATCTCTCTAGTCCTTAGCTTTAGCCTTGGGGGGGGGGGGGCAGCATTCTTCTCATTGACCTAGAGGTGTGCTAAGTATGAACTTAATTGGAGCATCATTGCTCATGGCACACGCATGCCTAACTTCCCTCTTTTTCAATTTAAATGTTTTTATTTATTTGTTTTTCCAACAACATGCAGTGGTAGTTTTCACCAATCATTTTGGGGGCAAGGTTTTGAGTTTTCCTTTTCTCTCTCTCTCTCCCTTCCTTCTCCCCTTCCCCTGACATAAAGCCATCAAATATAGACTCTACATGTATAATTATGCTAAACATAGATTCACATGTGAAAGAAGAATCAAATCCAAATGGAAGAAAAAATATTCGAGAGAAAAAATAACATTATATGTAAGGCAACTTTTTAAAATTGAAGATAGTAAGCTTTAGTCTGCATTTACATGCCATAGTTCCTTCTCTAGATATGGATGTTAACCTCCCTTTCCTGCTATAATTAGGTACAGTTTTTACGCATTACCCAAAAAGAAAAGAAATACTCACCCACCATGGGCATCTCTTTCCCAGTTTTTGCTCCTCTACACCCCCAGGGAGTTAAAAACTTAGAGATAAAGAGGGTCTTAACATGTACGGCGAAAATGGAAACAAATAGGAGAGAAAAGAGGAAAGAGGCAGCAGAGACGAAATCCAAGGGACTTAGTAGATGACTGAGACACTGGGTGAGTAGTAGTGAAGAAGAATCAGACTTAGAGAAAAGCCAACAAACTTATTTCAGGATGAGTTGAGACTGAAGTAGAAGGGACCCGCCCCATGATGTTCTGTAGGCAATTGGCGAGTTGGAACTGGAGCTCTGAAAAAAGGGAGAGGATTAAAGGTGGAAATTTGGGAGCTGATTACATGGAGGTGATAGTTGAAGCAATAAGAGTGGAGGGCAGAGGGCAGGCTTGAGGAACATCAAGTTTAAGAAACTGAGAAATTGAGGCGGCTAGGTGGCATAGTGGATAAAGCACCAGCCTTGGAGTCAGGAGTACCTGGGTTCAAATCCGGTCTCAGATACTTAATAATGACCTAGCTGTGTGGCCTTGGGCAAGCCACTTAACCCCATTTGCCTTGCAACCCCCCCCCAAAACTGAGAAATTAGTTAAAAGCTGGCCAAGAAGAAAGAGAAGCAACATTTAAAAAGGGAGGGGGGACCCAAAAGAATGTCTCATCTCTGAAGTCAAGAGAGGAGTAGAGTCAGAAAAAATGACTTGAACAACAGTGTTAAACTCTGTAGAGGCAAAATAGAATGAGGACAGATAAAGGTCATTGTTCTTGGTGATTAGGAGGCAATTGGTGAATCTGCACTTGAGAGAGTAGCGTGGTGTAGATGAAAGAAGACTGACCTGAGAGGACATGGGTTCAAATCTCTCCTCTTATTCCTGACATGTCTTCAGGCAAGTCACTTTGTCCTCTCAGAGCCTCAGTTACCTCATCTATACAAAGTAGGAACTGGACTAGATGACCTCAGTAATCCCTTTCTGCTTCAGATCTAACCATCTATGGGGCATTCTAAATACGTTCTAAAAGCTGAAACATGATTGCCAAGGACGGAAGGGAAGGTGGCAATATTTTTACAAGATTTTTAGCAGTAAAATGGAAGAATAAGACAGGAGAGCAGCTGTAGCCTTGGAGTCAAGGGAAGGGTTTTGTATTCTGTTTGTTTTCATTTTGGGCCTGAGGAGTCCAGGCAGGTCTATAGGGACATGGAAGGGATGAGGTGATGAGGAAATGCCTGGAGCTGCAGGATGAGGAAGGGATGGCTGACCCAGCAAGGTCCTGGGCAGGGAAAACAGAATGGGAAGAATTAACCCCTTGGAGACATGGTTTCAAGAACAGCAGCTAGTGCTTCCAAGCTGCCTTAGAGAGGCAAGATGGTGGAGTGCGGAGAGACAGGAAAAATACAGTTCCCCCTTTGGATTCATTCCAGCTAGTGGACCCCATATAAGACCCTTAATCCTTCTGAATCTCAGTTTCCTATGCTGTAAAAATTATAAAGCATTGGGTTAAATGGCCTCTGATATTCCCTCTAGGTCCAAGTCATATTCTATCCTCTGTTGCTCCTCTTTCTGTTCCCCGGAGCATTCTTTTCTTACCTTCTGATATATCCTTAGTTCATTTGAATCTTTTTCTTTATTAAATTTTATTTTTCAAAATATATGTTATGAAAGTTTTCAGCAGTGAACAGCAGGTTAGTATTGTAAATACATGTTTGAATAAAGATGTTTACAGATGAGTCACTTTCAATATGAGGAATTAGGATTAAGGGAAAGAGATACATAAGAGATAATTTTGATAAAGTGTTCATCAGATTCTGAAGCCTCATTTTGGTTTGGTTTTGTTTTGGTTTTCTTCCTTTGGATGGGGATAGCATTGTCCATAGCTGTTCTAATTCAGTTGTCCTCACTCTCTGAACTGCTAAGAGGTTGTTCATCTCACAATGTTGTTGTTGATGTGGACATTGTTCTCTTGGTTCTGCTCCCTCCACTCAGCATCAGATCCTGTAAGTCATTCCAGGCTTCTCTAGAGTCCAACCATTTATGGTTTCTTATAGAACAACAATATTCCATAGTATTCATGTACCATAATTTATTTAACCATTTCCCAATGGATGGGCAACCCCTCGATTTCCAATTCTTTGCCACTACAAAAAGAGCTGCTGTGAAGATTTTGGAACATGTAAGACTTTTCCTATTTTTTTATAATTTCTTCTGAATAGAGACATAAAACTGGAATTGCTGGGTCAAAGGGAATGAACAGCTTTATTCCTCTTTGTACATAGTTCCCTATTGCTCTCCAGAAAGGCTGGATCCATTCACAACTCCACCAGCAATGCATCAATGTCCCAATCCAATCCTTCCACAGCCTCTCCAACATTGATCATTTTCCCTTCTTCTCATCTTAGTCAATCTGATAGGTAGAAGGTGATATCTCTGAGTTATTTTAATTTGTATTCTCTCACCAGTAGTGATTAGGAGTTTATTTTTTTGCAAGGCAATGCGGTCAAGACTTACTCAAGGTCACACAACTTGGTAATTATTAAGTTCTGAGGCTGGATTTGAACTCAGGTCCTCCTGACTCCAGGGCTGGTGCTCTATCCACTGTGCCACCTAGCTTCCTAATTAGTAATGATTTGGAGCATTTTTCCATATGATTCAAAATAATTTTAATTTCTTCATTTGAAAACTGTCTGTTCATATCCTTTGACCATTTATCATTTGGGGAATGACTTGTAACCTTATCAATTTGAAGAAATTCTCTATAAATTTTAAAAATGAGACCTTTAGAGGGCAGCTAGGTGGCACAGTGGATAGAACCCCAGCCCTGGAATCAGGAGGACTTGAGTTCAAATCAGACCTCAGACACTTAATAATTACCTAGCTGTGTGACCTTGGGCAAGTCACTTAACCCCATTGACTTGCAAAAACCTAAAAAAAATGAGACCTTTATCTAAACACCTAGTTGTGAATATAGTTTCCCAGATTTGGCTTTCCTTCTAATTTTGGCAGATTTTATTAGTGCAAAAACTTTCTAATTTAATATAGTCAGAATCATTCATTTTGCATTTTATAATGTGCTCTAATTCTTGTTTGGTCATAAATTTGTCCCCTTCCCATAGATCTGATAGAGTATTTCTTGGTCTGTTCATTTATCTATGGTGTCGCCCTTTATGTCTAAATTCTGTACTGATTTTGTTCTTATTTTGGTGTAGGGTGTGAGATGTGGATCTAAGCCTAGTTTTTGTCTTACTACATTGAGTTTTCCCAACAACTTTTCTCAAATAGTGAGTTCTTATCCAAGGGGACATTTTAATCCTGGCATTTGCTCGACCACTGAACCCTTAGGATTTGGGGTCTTTCCATTAATCCTGGCATATTTCTTAAAGCTGTTTCATTGCTTCTCTTTCCTATTTTTTTCCATCACTATCCCTTCTCCTACTCCCCCCCCCCCCACACACACACCCTCTCCCCTAATGAAAATGCTCCCTTGTTACAAATAAGTTTAGTTGAGTAAAACCCATTTGGCTTGCGTTTGTTGTGACTCTTTAACCTTTCATTTCCTGTCTATCCTCTCTCCTATGACCCAAAGGCGATTAGATTAGAGAGCCCTAATCCCAAAGCCTGGCTCTAATTTCCCTCTGAGGATCATGGGATTATGGAATGGCAGAGTTGGAAAGGTCTCAGGATCATCTATTCCAAGGCTCTCAATGGAAGGGGCATCACTTTCTCTGATCCTTTTCTCATAAAGGAAGAAAGGTTAATGGTGAGGGCTCTGCTATGGGGAGGTATAGACCATCCTAATGTTGGGTGACCACAAGGGCAGTCTTGACTGACCCCAGCTCTTTCAAAGGAGGAACATTCACATTGTCTGTTGCTTTGTCCTGAAATAGTGTCTGTGTTTGTGTGCGCTCATGTGAAGCATGCCCTGGATTAGGAACTGGAAAGAAAGATGAGATTCATCATTCAAAAAGTCTCTCTTGGAGCAAAGACCAAATTCCTTTAGGAAATAGTATTCCCAGCTTCTCTGGTGACCGATGTTCTCAGCAGACCCCCAACAAAGACATCACTGGGTGAGCATAATAAGCAAGAAAGCACCAGCATTTACTCCTCAGAAAAGTACCTTGGAGCAGAATTCAATTAATAAACATTTATTAGGCACCAATATTTACCAGAAGGATGGGCAAAACAAAAACAAAAACAAAAACAAAGACACAAAAAAGACATATAAAAATAGAATCCTTTTCAATGAAAGGATTTCCTTTGAATTTTTCACCAGGAAATATCAACCCAAAACAGTGTTCCCTTCTCTTGCAGGTGTGGACAAGTAAAATTATGGGTGATTTTCTACTTTTATCTTCATATTAGAAGGGTCCAATTTAAGACCCAAACTCAATGAAGATCACCTGGCAGAAGATACCAGACACTGAGTCCTTTCTTGAGCTAAACTGCCTAGTATTCCAACATTACTACAGAGGGTGCAATTACAATGAGCTGGACACATTGTTAGAATGCCAGATGAACGCTTGCCAAAAAGACTATTTTATGGAGAACTCCCACAGGGCAAATGCTCACAAGGGGTCAGAAGAAGTGACACCGAGACACCCTGAAGAACTGTAGAATTGACTGTCCAGCTTTGGAGACCCTGGCACAGGACCGCCCAACAAGGTGTGCCCTCTGGAAGCAGATCAAAGGAAACATGACATCCACAAGTTGAGAGTACCTTTCCAGGTGTTCACACCTGTAGTAGAGCATTCTGAGCGGTATTGGTCTGTTCAGCCACAGTTGGACACACTGTTATTTGTCTCAAACATAGTGATGTCATTTTGGTCTTCCTTGATAACAAAGGTCAAGAACCAGTGCTCTTTCCATGGTAATTCTCTGTCTCCTTAAAAAAATTGGTGAATTTGATCCATTAAAACTTAGAGTTTAATTGTTAAGCTTATATTTTCTTCTAGTAATTACAAGGCAGCATAACTATAGAGGGTAGAGTCATCAAGACATGAATTAAAATCCTTCATCTCTCCTGATTCTGATTAAAGCCTCTAAACTCTCAGGGTCCCAGGCAATTCTCCAAGGATAATCAGGGCAAATCAATTGCATTCTTTGAGAATTCTTTTTTCATTTAGAGTGCCCCACAGCACCCATAGTAATGAAATTAGCTTTCTCGTATGTTCATATGTCTATATATGTATACATCCATAAACATTTATATATGGATGTTTTCATAAATATAATTACATAAACACATATTATATAAATATATTTACAGAAACCTATATATTTACATAAATATCCTAGAGAAAATATAAATACAGAAGCTACAAAGTTCTCCTCTTTCTGGAGCATCTTCCAATCTGAGAAAAACTTCCCTCTGGATTCACATTCTTCGGACATGACTGAGATACCAAGGAAACAGGAGCTCTCTCCATTAGTTAGCCCTTGATTTCTCCATTTGGCTAGTTATTTCACTTCTTTTGCCCATTTCTCTGATGACATTCCTCACAAGATTCCTTCTTCTGCATTCTTCATTTATTATGCATCCAAGTCTTTAAAGGTCCACCATGAACCTCATTATCGCTTCTTGGCCTTTACCCACTTCAGACTTTCGAGAGTCACATGCCATGTTCCATGATGTGTAGCCATTAACCAAAGATAATAATCATATATGTTCCACCACAAATAAATAAAAAAATTAGCAAATCAGGTGATTAATGTTTAGTCCATGAAAAAAAGTCTAGTTGTGCCAAAGAGGAAGTCTTTAAGAACAAAATAACAATTGAATTTCAGCATCCTTCTTCCATGATAAACATCTTAGGTAACACTTAGGGAGAGTCCAGCCTGACTTTTCAGGTTTGCTTTTGTTCCAACTATTTTGATGCTACATTCAATGAGGATCTATCCCATAGGAAGGTTTTATGGTAAATCTCAGATAAAATCCACCAATTATGTATGAGTTTTCCATTATAGACAAAACTAAAGGAACCAACATTCTCTAAGTTCTGTCAATGCTTAAGTGCAAAATCCTGGAGACAAAGAAAAGAGTTATCTCTCCATAGTCCTTAGGATGAATGTAACCTGTTTTCTGTGGGTGATTTTATTTTTCCTGATGTAGACTTATGATTTCACCAATAGAGAGAAATTCCAGTGTGCGAATGCCCTCCTTGGAGGATTTGTCTGACTTTGTGTCTTAGAAAGCTACCTGGGATGTTGAGAGAGTAAATGGTTTGCCCAGGATGATGCAGCCATAAATAGGATTTGAACTCAGGACATCCTGATTAAAAGATTGGCTTCATATCTGATTCACCATGCTGTTTCTAACATGGAAATTTAATGAATCATCAATTAAAACTGAATGAAACTTTCAAGGTCATTGATTACAGACCCCTCTTCTTGCAGATGAGAAAACTGAGGTTCAGAGGGAGGAAATTATCTGCCCAAGATCATACAACTAGTAAATGTCTGAGGTAAGAATCCAAACTAGGACTTCCTGCCTCCAAGTCAAACATTCTAATGGTTCCATGACATTATCTCAGTGGAGAACATCATAGACTCCACTTCAAGGACCCAAGGCTCAACTAAAACTTTTCCCCAGAGGTTTGATGGTCACCAAACTTTTATCAAGGATCTATTGTTGACCAGACATTGTGCTTAGGAGGATAAATCTATGCTAGTACCTGGGGCCTGCCAGATACCCATGTCCTTGATGCACTTTGGAAGATTTCTGTATTACTTTTCTCTCTTTTAGAAAAGCAAAGAAATTGGACTCCTAATAGAAGGTCACAGCAAATCTTCAGAGGTACCTGCACCTCTCGCAAGAGGGATGACTTGGCAAACAGTTGTTCATTGGCTTGTCAGCCAGAGCCCAATCCTAGTGAGAGTGGGTAAGAGAGTTATTGGGGGATGCAGGTGACTCTGGATCCAGAAAGAGAATTTTCCATTGTCCTAGAACAGAACATCTCAGATAAACCTGATACATATGCTGGCTTAGGCCTATGTTAGTGGTAAAAATTTCAGCAAGTTGTGCTTGCTTAATGTTGAGTTTTCATGGTTAATTTGTTGACATGAATAAAGGTTAATCAGCCTGAATTATAGCATAGGACTGGTATATTGAATTCTCTAAAATCAAAATATTTTCATTTCTTAGTGCTTATAGCCTACAGAGTATCTTTCATTTCAACTATTATCTTTGCAAATAGTTAAAAAGAAACACAATCTGAGTTTCTGCTACTCGAACAAATGAAATTTATCTATCACACATTTATTCTCCTTAGATACCAAGAAGCCCAGGTTAAAGGGGAAGTAGGAAGGTTCTCACATGTAGCAGATGAGGAACCTAATACAAAGAGTGAGAATAAGAACATCAGAACCCTAGAAATCCCTGGGACAATTAGTGAAGTGATACAAAGACATAGTATAGTCATTTGAAAGTGAAGAATGGGGGCTGCTAGGTGGCGTAGTGGATAAAGCACTGGCCATGGAGTCAAGAGTACCTGGGTTCAAATCCAGTCTCGGACACTGGATAATTACCTAGCTGTGTGGCCTTGGGCAAGCCACTTAACCCCATTTGCCTTGCAAAAACCTAAAAAGAAAGTGAAGAACAAAGGGAAAAATGTGAAAGTGAAAGACAGGTGAAATGGGAAAAAGAAACAGAAAAGGGACAAGAGTTGGAGTTCTTAATTTGAAATCCAGGAACATACATTTGCACACTTACACATATGTCTATGTCTATTTTACTTATGTCTATGTCTATAGTTGTGTTTAAAACTGTATCTGTGTCTGTGTCTGTGCTATGATTATGACTATGTCTATAATTGTGTCTGTGTCTGTGCATCTCTATATCTGTGTCTATAATTGTGTTTCTGTTGGTATCTATATCTATGATTAAGTCTGTATCTGTGTCTGAGTCTCTATCCATGCCTATGTCTATTCTTATGTCTATGTCTACGTCTATATGTGACTGTGCTGTTGCCTGTGGCTATAACTTTGTTTGTATGTGCATGTCTGCTTTTATGCCTATGTCTATTCAAAGTCTGTGTCTATGTTGTGTGTGTCTGGGTTTACATATGTATGGCTTCCTTTGAATTCCTATGAATTTTATTTTATACATTTAAAACTGGATTCTAAGAAGGAGCCCACACCATAGATTTCACCAGATTGCTGCCAAAGAGATCTAGGAAACAAATAAGGTAAAGAAACCCCTGGATTAGAGAAATAGGAGTCAGCTACATGAGGATACCAACTTAATCCTAATGCCTTCCTTCTCTTGCTCATCTCCCATTAGCCTGAATCTATCTTGTTTGTACAATGTTATAAGTGGATTGTTTTTGCTGTTTGTCCATTAAACCATGCTACTTCTTGTCTGTCTCCACCAAGAACTGGGCTGTTCAGTTTTACATATTAAAGCATATAATTAGCAAATTCTTTTTTTTTTTTGGATTTTGCAAGGTAAATGGGGTTAAGTGACTTGCCCAAGGCCACACAGCTAGGTAATCATTAAATGTCTGAGGTCACATTTGAACTCAGGTCCCCCTGACTCCAGGGCTGGTGCTCTATCCACTGCGCCACCTAGCCGCCCCCAATTAACAAATTCTTAAGGAACTTCTTGACAGCAAGGACTGTCTTTTGCTTCTCTTTGTATCCCCAGGACTTAGCAATGTCTAGTGTATAGCAGATGCCTAAATGCTGCTGCTGCTGCTGCTGATAATTATGCAGAGATTTTGGGGGGATGTAACTTTACTTCTTCCAATTGCATGCCAGGATAGTTTTTCATATTCATCTTTTTCTAAGTTTTTGAGTTCCACATTTTTCTACCACCCTCCCTTTCCACTCCCCATGGAAGCAAACAATCTGATACAGGTTGAAATTGTACAACGCTGTTTAACATATTTCCATGTTAGTCATCTTGTGAAAGAAAAATCAGAACTAAAGAGGGAAAATTCATGAGAAAGAAAAAAATAAAATCCGTTTTAAAAAGTGAACATAGTCTGCTTTGGTATGAACTCAGTCTCCATAGTTTTTCTCAGAATGTGATGACATTTTCCATCACAAGTCTTTTAGAATTATCTTTGGATGATGCAGAGAGCTTGATGAAAGCAATCAAGCTGCTTGGAATCTGTTCTACAACTGGGAAGATTTCATATTTCAACTCCCTTTTTCTAAAGAACTGTGTCTCTTGGAGCCCTGAAGGTGTCCATGAAATTTTACATTTTGTGAACAGATTTATACTGGAAACCTTATAAGAGTTCATTTTTTAATCAGATCCTTAAGTTGTTCAAATCTTTTGTAAGTCTGACTCATTGGAAAGGCAGGAAGGTAGAGGGAATAGCGTGCTGGGTTTGGAATCAAGACAAATGGGTCACTTTACAGACAAAGGAACTAAAACCCAGAAGACTTTTGCCCAGGTTTGCACAGCTAGTAAATATCTAAGGCAGGATCCATACTCGGATCTAACTGGCTTCAGCTTCAATGTTCTCTCCACTACACCATCTGGCAGCCTTAATATTTAATGATTGATTGAAGTCTTCCTGAACCTTTTCCTGTTTATTTTCATAGCCCCATTGTACCTAGTACATGACCTTTCCCATAACAGGTGGCCAATAAGCATTGGTTAAACTTGACTTGTATATTGGAGAACTGCCCTGCCTCACTTTCCCTAAAATCTCTGAAGGTAGCAGTGGTGACACCTTATCTTCTCCTTTCATACAACCTCAGCTTGCCTGAGGGGACAAAGTTCCAGAAAGAAAAAGATAATTTTGTTCCTGCAGCTGACTCACATTTTGTTCTGCCAGGGAATGTAGACTGGAGCAATGGGAAGGGGTATTATGGACATGTGTGCCCCAGGCCATGAGATCATGCATACTCTCATGAAACCCTTTTTACTAATTGAACCCTTTGTGGACTGTCAGAGAACAAATGCCCAGGCCTCCTCTAGAAACTGCAGAGTCTATCCTATATAGAGTATAACCCAGGGGCCAAGAATGGGTCCATTTGGTTCACTTCGGGAAGACTTTCTCAATCTGGGAACATGAATCATGGTGGGGGGGAGCAGGGAATGAGTAACTCTTATTGCCCATTGGGCATAACTGTTGAGCTGATAAGATCCATAGTGCTGTGGAGTAAATTAAGTTCTTGTGGTCCATTAAGAGAGGTGCTTAGTTCTCTGGAGTGGCACCAGAGGTCTCTGGGTTAACTTTAATAGAAAGTCTCTCCTTGCTCTATTACTACCAGATTTCTTTGCTCCAAAGTCATCTGTCAAGAGAGGATCATAACTGAGAAGGGGGCCGCCCCAGGTTCCAACCCAACTCCCTGATTCTGGTTCAGCATCCTTTCAACTAAACGTACTATCTCATGTCTGTCTCCATCAAGAACTGGGTAATCAATTGTTATATACCAAAGCACATTGTAATTAATGAACAAAATCGTGTTGACTTGAATTTACTTGTCGAATCAAATTTACTGATTGCATGGAGTTCCAATAAAGTCTAGACATTCCAAAGAAAGAGATCTGAATTCAAATCCTAGGGTAGAAAAGAAACCATTTACTTTTCCAGGCTTTGGGCTTCCTGATTCTAATTGGAGAGGAGGTATCCCATCCAGATCTCCTGCAGGGACAGGGTCAGGGCCATTTGTCAGATTCTCCATGCTGCCACCAACAATATGGATTTTCCTCATTAGAGATGTTTTTCATTTTCTTCCCAAATTCTCTTCTGCTGTTTGTTGAGGGGAAAACCTATCAGATCTCTTACCACCCTTCCCCCACCCCAGCCAATTCCTTCCATCCTCAAAACTAATCCAAACCTGAGGGCTGCCTCAGAAATTTATAAGCACAGTCATAAATCACAGGGATGTTTTATCTCTTCAGTTTGGACACAACATTGGGACCCACTGGGTGGGTGACCCAACATTCATAGAATGTGTCTGAAAAAAAAAGAATAAAAAAGACTGAACAAAAGAAAAAGCAACTGGTGGGAGAAGGAAGAGGGAGGATAATGTCCTTAATGAAAGCCATATTTCAGATCCCAAAATCCATCAGGCTGCTCTGAAGGGACCAACTGGAACCCCAGAAGACAGGGTCTGGATATCTGGAAGCACCCAGATGGGCATGGTCCTTGTGATCACTTGATACCACCCCTGGCTTTGATTTTCCTGCACCAGGGCAGGTCCCATCTCTCACCAGCTCTTCTCCTGAGTGGCGGGCATGAGGTCCTGGGGCCAAAACTGTCATGAATGAAAAGGAAATGAAGAACTGCTGCTCCCATACAGGAGATGGCATCCAGGATCGAGTCCAGTCTGTACCCCTCATGCCCTCCTGGTGTGGGAAGCACACTGGGAACCAGAGCTCTTAGGAGACCCTCTCCTCTCAGACTTCCAAGAGGATGCACTCAAGAATGAGGAGCGCGGCCTCAGTCTTCCCTGATTGATTTTGTCAAGGCTCAGTTGCCATTCTGTTGCTTCCAGCTGGCTTCATTGGAAGGTACTTTTTCTTCTCTGGCACAAAAGCCATTTCTTTGAAATGGAATTCGGATGCTTTCATTGAGATCTGAGCAGGAATTAGTAAAGGGCCAAATGAGGCTTTGTCCCAGGGGGCTGACATCTGGTAGGAGGCGGGGAGGCTTCTTCTTAACTGGCCCCAGAGATGTGCTCACACAACCTCTAATACCAGTCCCAGAGTTCCCTTACCCTAGGCCACTTTTCCTGTCCTCTTACTGCCCCTCAACCCCCTTTCTTCTTCTTCTTTTCCTCCTCATCCTTCTCCTTTTTCTTCTTCTTCCTTTCTTCTTTTTCTTTCTTTTCCTTTTTTCCTATTTCTTTTTCTTTCTTTTTCCTTCTTTCCTCTTCTTCCTCCTTTCTTCTCTTCTGCTTCCTTTCTTTTTGTTCGTTCTTCTTTCTTTTACTTCTAATTCTTTTCCTTCTGATTCTTCTTCCTTTTGTTCTCTTGCTCTGTCTCTCTGTCTCCTGTGAGTCTCTAACTCTGAGTCTCTCTATCTCTCTATCTCTAATTCTCTCTAAGTCTCTCATCTCTCTGTCTCTTTCTTTGTGTCTGACTGTCTCTCTCTGCCTCTGTCTCTCTCTGCCTCTCTCTCCTGGGCCAGGATGCAATTCTCAGACCAGCTGCCATTTACAAGCCAAATATAATCATTCTGGCCCCTTCCTTTTTTCTTCAAGCACATTTGTAACCAGATCCCTGTCAGACCAAGAGCTTCAGGAAATGGCCACTTCATAGGTCTATGGAAAAACCAAGAAATAAGGAATGTGAAAGAAAATGGGAAATGAAAGAAATGTTATTACCCCATAAACAGTTTCTTCAATTTTATATTCGAATAGTAGTCCAGACACTGTGTGCCTGTTTAAGCGCCAGAATTCATAAAGGGTTATTCACTAGTGTGAGCAGCAGGATGGAGTGGGACCATTGTGTAGCACGATCTGCCCATTCTCACTCTAGAATAGAAGAACCTTAAATGGGGTCTGGATTGGAGTCAATGGGGGTTCTGTCCCCTTTTAGTTCATACAAAGCTCCATTTGACCTCGCAGTGGCCCAATCACCCCAATAGGCAAGAGAGAAAAATGAGCCCCAGCTCAACTAAGCCTGATGCTAATGGATAAGTATTCATATGAAAAAATTTTTAAATTAGATGTTAGCATCCACAGTTGTGATTATGAGTGGAAATGGGGGAAATGGGAGGAAGACTGCACTTTAAATAAAAACAACCCAGCTTTGAATTCCAGCTTTCATATTAAATCCCTATGGAAACCTGAGTCATTTTCCTGCCCTGAACCTCAGTTTCTTCATCTCTAAAATGGGAATTGGGGAATAACTCTATGTGTTTCCATCACGTCAATGCAATAAGAGCTGACACTAAATTTACTGTGTACAAGGCAAACCCCAAATAGTTCCTATAAGCTCTAACTCTGATCCCTTCCTGAATGCATCACTTAGAACGAACTGAATTAGCTATTATTTTAATAGTTATTAGTTTTAACTAATTTAGAAATAGTTATTAGTTTTAACTTTCATTTCTGACAACCTTTAAAAAATTTTAACAGCCTTTTCCTTGCCTTATTAGGCAGAGTATAATGAATAGAATTGCTTGGGCGAATAGATGGTAGTTGTAACAGAGGATCTGGATTAAAATCCTACCCCCTGTACTAATTGACATGGCCTTGGATCACATTCCACACCTTCCTGGACTTCTGTAAAATAGGAGGCTTAGACTTCATGGTCTGTGATGTCCCCAAGGAGAGAGACAGACAGAATGGAAAGAACAGAAGGAAGAAGGGAGGGAGGAAAGAGAGAGAGAGAGAGAGACAGAGAGACAGACAGAGGAAGGAAGGGAGTGAGGGAGGGAGGGAGGAAGGGAGGAAGGAAGGAAGGAAGGAAGGAAGGAAGGAAGGAAGGAAGGAAGGAAGGAAGGAAGGAAGGAAGGAAGAAAAATGGAGATAGATATTCATAGATAGAATGGTTAGTTGGTTCTTGTCCTTCTTTATCCAGGAAAACAAAATACATCACTATGTTAGAGGAAAGTTATAGTCTCTCCAACTGGCTGATCAAACCAATCTGAGTTCAGATTGCTCCACCACAGATGGGCCACAAATAGTCCATGTGAACACTGGAGAGGGTTCTCCAATCTTATGCATTGCATATCTCCTTTGAGCTACTTCTATTCTGCCTTGTTCCTAGAGCACAGAACCCTCTTTGATGAGGGCACACCATGCAGGGCAGTCCTGTGCCAAAGTCTCCCATGCTACACAAGCAATCCTAAAGTTTTTAAGAGAGACCTTCAGGGTTTCCCCTATATTGCTTCTTCTGACCTCACTGTGAACACTTGCCCTGTGTGAGTTCTCCATAAAATTGTCTTTTGGGCATAGAGAGAAATACGTGGATGTTTGGATGGATGGATGGATGGATGGATGGATGGATGGATGGATGGATGGATGGATGGAGACAGAGAGTGAATACTATATGTGCTAAGACCAAGGGATACAAACAAACAATGCAAAGATTCAAAGGGCTTGCCATCAAATGTAGAAGAGAATCATATAAATGGAGACTAGGTGGGTGACATATTCAGGATTATACAGCCAGGTTTTCCAAGTCTAAATCCAATGATCAGGCATTCAACCTAATCTCATATATTTATGATGACCCCACCTCACTTCCAATCTATCTGCAAACCACAGGTCTGTCTCTCCCCCATCCCATTGCCATCTAGCCTCCATGTCTATGTTTTCTTTCTATATTTGAATGTAAGCTCTTTGAAAACTTTCTACACATTGGCAATAGCGGATTTCCCTTTTAATAGGTGAAGACTGAATGTAGGTTGGACTATGCCAAGGTGTCATTTCCTCCTGGGGATGACGAGACCTAATTTGTCCAAATTGCTAAGAATGATGAAAAGTTAGACAACTACATACGGGAACCTGTGGTTTAATAGAGAATTCTAGCTGTAGAAAACCTTCCTTGAGGACAGATTGATGACACTCGGGTAACTTAGAGTCTCAGAGTGTGGCTTAGGACATTCAAAGATTAAACAACGTGTCCATGTTCACATATTTAATAGGTATCACAGGTAGGAAATGAACTCAAGTCTTTGAGGCTTCAAGATTGACTCTCTATTCAATACACCAGACTTCCATCTTTACCCATTTTATATAGAAAGGAAACTGAGGTTTGGTGACATATTCAGGATTAGGCAGCCAGGTTTTCTAAGTCTATATCCAATAATTTCATACTTCAGGATTCAGTGTTAAACTAGGATTCCACCCTTGATCTCCTGATTCCAAATCATTTCATTACATTCTTCATTAGTAGTCTTGAAATTCATAAAGGATTTTTTGACAGAAAGAAATGCTAAACACAGTAGATTGCTTTCCTTGATGATTCACATAAGTCACCTGGACCTGCTATTATGCCAACAGAAGGAGAACAGATAGCATCTCCTCCTAAACGTCTTTCCTAATTTGGGGAGTGCATTGGGGTATGATGGAAAGAACTCTAGTTTTTGAGTTAGAGGAGTCCTTGCCTCTAATCTTAACCACTCAGACCTAGGTGACTGGGAACAAGATATTTCTTCTGTGTGTGCCTCAATTTCCTTCTCTATAAAATGGTCAGTTTGAACAAAAATGGCTGCTGAAGGTCCCCCCCAGTTCTAAAGCTGTGACCTGGTGATTTCTCTAGTTGGTGGTGATTTCTCAGATTGTCTTCTATTTGCTTATTTTTTTTTAACATATGAAATTCCTCTCCTGCAAGTAGAAGCTAAGCTCCTTGAAGGCAGGAATCATTTAGCTTTTGTCATTGTATGTATGCCAAATATGTAAGGGGCATTTTGTAAATGGTTGTTGAATTAAGTTAAAATCCTAGGAGGGAATACTATTCCCCTTTAAGACCCATTGAAAGAAATATCCCAGAATGAGTTTGGAGAAAACTCCTTCATAGCCCATGTTAAAAGATTTATGAGCCTGAGACAAAGAAGGCAAAACCTCTTGAGTATATGAGAAAGCATTTAAATATATTGAGGCTAATGTTGTGTAGCCACCTATAGCAAAGGAACATTGGGATTTACTGAACATTAGAGTATCATTGGTTTCAGAGTAGGACAAGACCTCAAGTTCCTACTCAATGACCCCCTCATCTTCTTTCAATGGAGAAGTGTTCTCACCTCTTAGAAGCGAATAAGTGGGAGTAGTCTTGGTTCTCTCAAGCCCCACACTTAGACAGTGTGGTAATCTTTGTGCATGTTTCCTTGTTTCTGTTCTCTTATATCTAAGTGGGTTCTTATATATCCTCTTCCTTGCATGCATCCTATTCACTTTTCAAGCTGTAGCAAGATCTCATCACACATTTATGTGACATAATTTGTTTAGTCATTTGCCCCTTTCTTTGTTCTACTCAAAACAACTTCTGTAAATAATTTTATACGTATCAGTCAGTCCCTTGTTTTTGAATGTCTCTGGGGTATTAGTTGTGCTATCACAAGGTCACATCTTAGTGACCAGGGGCATAGGTCCAAATTGATTTCCAGAATGGTTGGACCAATCCACAGCTCCCTCAAGAGTGTGTAAATTTTGCTCATCCTCCCAAGACCCCTCTAATAACAATCATTTTCCTTTTTTATCAGTTGAAAGCGAGTGCCAAGGTGATGAATAAGAACCCCAAAAGTGCTAACTATTCCCCTTCACCTATTCCACATCCCAGCTAAATGGACCTAAAACTGTGCCCTCAGTGAGTCATTCTACCTCTCACTCCTGGACCTTGATTTAAGGTTTCCTCTATTGCTGGAAATCACCCCCTCTTCACCATCATCTCTTGGAGTAGAGACCTTAGCTCCCTCCAATCCCTCTAGATAGATGCCTTTTTAGACTCCACCACCACCACCACCACCACCACCACCACCACCACCACCACCACTACCACCACCATGTTGGCTCACCCATTTTGTGATCTCTCTTCTGAAATAAGCTTGCAGAAACTGACCAGATGCTCTCTGAGAGCAAGCCCTGGTTCGCTTCCACCTTTCCTCTTGTATGTTATCTAAACTATTAGCATATCACCAGTCCCTAATCAACTTTAGATTGGAGATGTGAGATGTCCCTTGCATCCAGGATTTTGAAGTGGTGATTGACACCAGCTTTGATTTCAGCAGATTGGCCAATCTGGGGTGTCAACTGCAACTTTTGCAATTAAAAAAAAAAAAAAAATATATATATATATATATATATATATATACATATATATATATATATATATTACACAGAGGGGTGTATACAGGGATAAACTTGGTATAATTTCACTTTCTTTGCTCTGAACTCTGAGCTAAATTTGGGCCTGTCTGGGATGGCAAAATCCAGTTCTCTAGTTCAAAGAAGGCTTTAAAGAGCCCAATTTAAAAAGAGGCTTGTAAAGTTTCGTGGTATAATTCTAAATAAACACACTTCTGATGAGCTAGATGAAATGCATATGAAACATGTGGATAGAGTTTCCCTGTAAAAACATGGTGTAGCCTTAACATTGAAAACTAGCTCTGGATGAAGAAAAATGAGAAGGAAGACGGCTGAAAACAGGATTTGAGATTGTTCCCGAATGTGACGGAGTCCTTCCCCCGCCCAAAGTCTGTTCCTTTCTAATTGGTTAAGTAGGATGCTAAGAGAGCATTCAGCTGCCCCAGATTAATTCAAGTTACCAGGCTTAGAGGGGCAAAGAGTCACCTGGCCCCTAGGGTATAGAAAGGAAAAAAAAAAATAGTGGATGTCATTGTCCATTCAGTCTAAAGTCCTGGAGCCCAGGAGAAGCTTGATAGGACTGAAAAAGGCCAATGTCTTACTTAGCTATGTGACTTTAGTCATGTTGCTTAACCCCATTGCCTTGAAAAAATAAAAAAAAAAGAAAGAAAACTACCTTTGCATGTATTGGGGAAAAAATAAAATAAAGTGCAAAAATATAATAAAGGAAAAATAACAAAAAAGAAATTTATCTCCAAAAAAAGAAAGAAAGACTAATGTTCCCATTTGGAAGAGAGGGAAGAAAATGAAATCTGTAGGCTAAGTGCTATTGGGATTGATTTAAATTTGAAACAAAATTCTGGAAAATTTTTTTTGTAAATTCTGGTTTGTAAACATGCGGATAAGGGCCACAAAGATTCAAAGGGACTTCAATGAGGAAAAGTCATGCCAAATTCATTCAACCCATTTCTTTCTTTTATTTAGCAAGTTTACTCCAATAGTAGATTAAGGGAATCCTATAGACAGAACAGCTAGTATTTTCACAAAGCATTTGATAGACTAAAAAGTGACCTGGGAAAGACCTAACTTTGAAAAGGTCAATGCCTCCCACATACCGCAACCGGGACCATCTCCAGTCATCCTGAACCATACCTGTTCACTGGGCCCAGATGGCTCCAGAGGAGAAAGTGAGGCCGGTGACAACTCCTCACTCAAATTATACTTACAGGTCATGGCATCATTTCCCTGATGTCATGATCTTCGAAAACCAAGGATAAACATCAATCAATCATGCTATTCTTGGCAACAAGGTATGGCCCAGATAAACAGGATTTGGAGCCTGTTGAATGACTGAACCCAAAGAACAGTCATTGATTGTCTGCTGTTAATTTGAAAGGAGTGCCACAGGGATTTTTAATCAGTGACTTGGAAAATTAAATTAAATCCAACAAGAATTCCTTAATCACACACAAAAGAAGTGCAAAACGTTACAATAAGTGCTTTGGGTGCAAATTGAAAGACAACAACCAGATGGGCCCTGCCTGCCTTCATGGAGCTTATATTCTGCTGGGGGTGGGGCACATGGCAAATGGCTTGGCTGCCTTAACAAATGGGTAGACTAGTCAAAGAGGGTGAAGTAGCCACCACACTGGATGATGGAGCCAAGGCAAAAAGCAACAACTTGGTGAAAGCAAGGGGTAAAATTGAAAAAGGGAAGACTTCACAGCGATAAACAGAGGAGGATTTAGTCCTGATATCAGGAAGAACTTCATGACTGGAGTATTGGACTATCACCAATGGCTAAATTTCTGGGAAATGACTCCTCCTCGCTACAGGTCTTCAAATTAAGGCTTGTGGATCACTGGCCAAATTGTCATTCTCGGTGGATCAATTTATCAGGGTTGAGAGGATGTTTTGCCAAACAATTTCCTTTCCCCTTTTCTATTCATTGTTACAAGTTCATGACCCATGAGTAATGGAGGCAAGCAGCATATACTTGCATATGGAGGTGAAGGGAAAGCAAAAATATCCATAGAAAGAGAAAAAAGAGGATTTTGTGGGACATGCAGTGAGAAGCATCTTGGCTAGACAGACACAGGAAGTTCTGAGTTCAGATCCTGCCTCTAACAGTTAGTATGTGACCTGACACTGACCTGGCACTTCATTCCTCATCTGTGTTCCAGGAGAGGACCTTCTCAGGGATTCTAAGAGACCCAGTAATTCAGGGAATCTGGAGCAAGAGGAGGCAATTTGAAACCTGGCACTGGGAGACCTTGGGCACATCATAGCCTCTTTGGACATGAGTTTCTTCCCTGTGAAATGAGGAGCAGAGAAGTGAATGATCTCTAAGGTCCTTCCCAGCTCAGATGCATGAATCTGTCATCAACACTTTTCTCAAAATGTTGACATTCTAAACATGAAATCACAATATGTAAAGTTCACAAACAAAATTAAGTGTTAACAAAATACCAATAAATCTTCGGCTTATGGGCCCAGTTCATGTCTCTTACAATAAACATGAAAGCCAGGACCTTAAACAAGTCCAATGTCTTCCAGCATGTCCTCATCCATAGCTATTTATAAGAAGAGACAAAAAAGCCACATTTCTCCAGCCTCCTGGTGGTCTAAGACTTTCCCTTTGGGGTGCCTCCCAGGAGACAGAGTTTGTGCCCACATCTGGGCTCCCAGGCGAGGCCAACTGAAGCTCACCCTCCTGGGGGAGAGGGGAGGGGAGAGACTTAGGCCAGTTCCTTCCTTCATCACACCCAGCAGAAAACTCAAACCAGTGTCTTAAATGAGGCTGAGTCACGGATGTAGAGAATCTCACCAATCTTAGAGTTCCAAGGGACCTGGTGGTCATCTAGCCCAAGCGATACCTGAAGAAGACCCCTAAATTGGGCCAGGCCCTGTGGGAAGACTGCCTTGGAGAGGAGCCCTGAAAGCTCATTCTGCATTTGGAGAACCCCAATTGTCAAGAGGCTATCCCTAAGCTTGAATACATTTAAAACAGAACTAATACCTTCAGGACCCTTTGAATATATTTCTTGAATAAAGAAATGAGTGAATAAATGAATGAACTGTGAATGAATTGAAAGATGGTGTGCCATAGTCAACAGACTGCTGCTAGCCTGGAACAGAAAAGGCCCAGGCTAGATTCCCAACTCTGTGAGGTGTTTATCTGTGGTAAAACTAGGTTAATAATGTCCACAGTACTTGTCACCTGGCTTGGACCTCTCTGTAACCCAAATAAGATAATGCATAGTTAGCACTTTGAAAACCTCGAGGTTGCCATAATGTTGTCTGAGTGCCATTGATTGACAGAAGGCCTCAAAGGAAAGCGAACCTGAAATGAGTTTGCAAGCACTCAAAATGCAAGGAAGAGATCATACATTTACTTCATTTAATTCGATTCAAAATATATGTGCCAGAAGATGCAAAAATAAAAATGAAGCCCCCCTGTTCCTAAGAAGCTCATTTTCTAGTGGGGGAAGTTATTCTGTTTAAGGGTATTCTTTTTCCTATATGAAGATGTCATCTTCCTGCCATAAGAGAATGAGTCTGATTGAATGTTAACTAGAGTGGGACCCTTAGGTGACACTAATACAAAGAGAACTGGCCTGGAGTCAGGAAGATCCTAGTTCAAATCTGACCTCAGACATGTACTCATTATGTGACCTTGGGCAAGTCACTTCACTTTGCCTCAATTTCCTCATCAGTCCTATGAACTGGAAAGGAAACTGGCAGCTAAGTGATGCAGTGGATCGAACTGGAGTCAAGAGGACCTGAGTTCAAATCCTGCCTCAGACACTTAATAATTGTGTAGCTGTGTGACCTTGGGCAAGTCAAGTCAATGTCAAAATGCTACCCCCCACCCCCCCCACCCCCGCATTGCCTTGCAACAAAAAAGAAAGAAAAAAAGAGAAAACTTTAAATGGGATCATGAAGAGCCATTCAGATACAACTGATAACTCCAAGAGTGAGGCCGGACCTGCCAATCCCAACCCCCTGCCCCAAGGCCCTAACTCTAACCACCCTCACCCATCTTGGGTCATTAGCAGTGATAGGTTAGATAGAACTTCAGAATTACAAGGGACCTCAGAGGGGCTCAAATCCTATCTGGTTCCAAGCTCCCTGAGCTGCAAGTACATCATCTTCTCTGAGACTTAAGTTAATGGCCCCATTTTCCAGATGTAGAGTTTAAGGAGTAGAATGCTACTTTCTTGTGGTCTCATGGACAGTAAGTGGTCCCTACATCCTTACTGGTCTGTTCTTAACTCTCTGGCCCTTAGGGCTGAGTGAGGAGACCCCCGAGTTCAGAAAGGGGCTCAGTCTCCCAAGCCTGGTGTCTTTACGGACCACTCAGCTGACCAGACAGACTTGGGAAGAGCATATATACATAAAGGAGAGACATTCCTGCTTAATTATGTGGCCTTCATTTGGCTCCATTGCTAGTAAGTGAGGTCATCGCTTTGAATCGTGCTCCCAGCCCTCCCAGCCTGGCCTGGCCTGGCACCACCAGCCTCACAACCAAGAGACCACACAAGAACGGATGCTTGGCTATTCCGTGAGATATTTATCTTCTCAGGAGTCTGCATTGTATCCTCTCTCTCCAGGCCATGCATCACGGCCCAGGGTATGGGCCAGGAGCCAGGCTGCCCACCTTGTGCCAGTCCTTTCCCAGAGAGCCATAGCTTAGGAGCAACAGTAAAATCATGGGGCTGGGGCAGGGCAGATGCTACCATTTGGAGCAAGAAATGGACTCTAGAGGGACTAGGGAGGGAATGCAGAGGGTCTCTGACAACAAGGGCCCAGATTGTGTCAGGGAGGTGATGTCATGACAAGCAGGTGAATTGGATTTGAGTGAGTGGGGCTGGGCTAAGTCATCAGCCTCACTTTCTCCTCCAGAGCCCTCTGGATCCAGTGGCCAGATATGGATCAGGTCAGCTGGAGATAGCCCTGAATTCGAGGCAGTCAGGGTTAAGTGACTCACCCAAGTCCCACCTCCTACAGGCAGCCCTCCCAGATCTCCCAGAATGCTGGTGCTTTCCCACTGGAGATTATTGACAATTTATCTGTATTTATCTTATTGTTGTTGCTGTTGTTTGGTCATTCCCAGGAGTGTTTGACTCTTGGGAGAAATACTTTTCCAGTTCATTTGACAGATGAGGAAACTGAGGCAAACAGGGTTAAGGAACTTGCCCAGGGTCACACAGCTAGTAAATCATACCTGAGGTTGGATTTGAACTCAGGAAGATGAGTCTTCCTGATTCAAGGCCAGTGTGCTATCCACAGGACCACCCTGTTGCCTCTTTATTATATGCTCATGTCCTTGTTTTCAGGTTTTCTTCTGCATTAGATTGGGACCTCCTTGAGGTCAGGCACTGTGTTTTTGCCCCAACATGTAGCAGTGTCTGGCATTGTGCATTGGTTTGATTTGGCTTGTCTCTCCCTCATCTCATCCAGCTGGGTTTTCCCAGCAGCATGACCCATCCCTACTCACCCATCCTATGGGCCTCATTGGGTTCTATGTTCTCCTAGAACTCCAGAAGGGCCTCCCTCAGTGTTGTGTAGGTGACTCTGGGCAAGACACTTCTCAGCCTCAGTTTCCTCATCTGCACAACGAGGATGGACAACCTCCTAGGGATGATGGAGGCTGATGGAAAGAGTGAGTGACAGAAATGTTAATTCATTGTGTAAAGCTCTGTGCTAAGCATTGGAGATATAGATAGGAAAGTCAGTGTTAGGGGCGGCTAGGTGGTGCAGTGGATAGAGCACTCAGGAAGACCTGAGTTCAAATCCAATCTCAGACACTTAATAATTACCTAGCTGTGTGGCCTTGGGCAAGCCACTTAACCCCATTGCCTTGCAAAAACCTAAAAAAAAAAATGCCCCAAATATGAGAGGGGTCAAGAAAGGAAACTAAAGATAAGCAAAAAATAAAGATGTGATTTCCCCACCAATAAGTTCATGGACCCTCTGAAATCTCCCTATGGGCTCTGTGCTACCCCAGGTCAAGACCCTGAGCTAGAAAGGACAGATACAGGTTCCTTGGGGAAATCCTGAAACATGGCAGGAGTGCAGGGCCCACCTCTGTAGGGCCCCAGCCTGGGGCACTGAAGGAGAGGTGGATAGCTGTTTAGCAGAGCAGTCTTCATGTTTATTCTGTGAGCCACTCCAAACATTATTATTACTATTTTTAAAAAAGCAAAGTCTCCATAAAAGCTGTTTTCTCCAAGGTAGGCCATGAAAAGGGCACATTCTTCTTGGTTTCCATTTAAGGCCCCCAGTCCATTCTAAATTAAGGGGCAGCTTGTACTTTAAAGTTTACAAAGCATTCTCTTCTCTCCTGTTTATACAACTATGTCTTCCAAGCCCTTTTAAAGACTATTTATGAGGGAAAGGTTGAAAGGTTTGTCCTAAGTGAATTCTATTTAACCTTCCATTAAATCTAGTAAAGAAAAAAAAAAGAATTAAAGCTGTCTTGGAGTCTAATTAATGTGGATGGTGGCTAGGATCCCTCTCTGAGGGTGTGCCCAGGTGATCATTCAAAGAGAAAAGCACATTGGAATTGGGGGTGGGGAGGATTGGAGCCACTTAGTGTTGATGGTGAAAAAAATCGTG